>NC_051161.1:19195644-19324515 GCF_013339745.2 Dermacentor silvarum
TTTTTCTTTTTAAGCTACTGCCTCGAAGCATCAGGAAATTCTTTGCTAGGCACTTTTTCGGCATGGAAATATAGCATATGAGAATCGGCGTTCGGGGAGAGTTGGGTCCGAACCAGTCGAACGACTACGCCCTCTAGCTGCAGGCTGGAATGGCTGGTGCAGTCAACGTGCATTTTCCTTTAATATGCGTTTCTTTTCTTTTCTGCCCTTTAATATTATTATTTCTTTTTTGCTTGTTGTAATTTCTGGCACTACTTGTCTTATATTGGTTGCCTTACGGACAAGATAAATTTAGGACGACCTTGCATAAGCACCATAAAAAAGCCAGGTATACAGGAGCTTCTACCTATAGGCTATAGAGGATCACTCTAACTAAAAATGTTGCCGTTTCGGTGTTTAAGTAGTCTTTCAAGCCATTCACCATTGATGACGTTAAGTCTGTTATGAATAAACTGAAACCCACATGTGGTAGTACATTTTCACGGAGAGAAGACAATTGCTCCGACTCGCGCTGCCAATTTTGACGTCACATGTAGTCATATTCATCTCAATTCAGGCTCTGCCGAACTTCGCATGCCTTACTTTATTTGTATCGGGGACATTGTGCAGCTTAAATTACCATAAGCAAATCAGATAGAGCTTGGTAACAACCCTTCTTATTTCCCCTGGGGGGTCGCAGAATATCGACGGCGAACGCTGCTGTGTGTTGAAGGCAATCGACCAGGTCAAGAGATGGGACGTACAGTGTAAGCGACAGACACAGCGTTAACTACAATTCCGTCTTTTGCGCTGCTCGGCTCTCTTCAAGAGCACACTCCTCCTGCCTCACTCCTTGTCCATTTGCTTTTTACTTATCAAGCCGCTTCTCTCTCACCTAGCGTAGGGCAGCAAACCATGGTGCAACCTGGTTAACCTCATTGCTCTTTCCTTTCTCTCTTTCTCTCTCGCTCCTCTGGGAGATTGCATAGATTCAGACGCGTCTCTTCCATCCCTTTCCAATATTTCGCGCTAACCTCGCTTACCATGCACGTACGCTCGCGCTCGCGAAGCAAAATTGTTAGCGAAATCGCTTTTTTAGGGCATTCACCTAAACAGCGTGCAGGCAGTGAACGCCTCTGTGCTACCTGACTCGCATTGTTCTCTTATATGTGCGCAGTTTCGTGGCCCCCGAGAGAGGAGCAGCAGGCGTCAGGCACAAGAATACGTGTTATGTGTCCCGAGGCAAAACAACATATAGCTATAGAGTGCCTGTAAGCAGTCCCCTTGTTAGTGTTTCGCTAGCTTCTCCAATTCAGTATGGAACAGCCAAAGCCCAACAGCTACGAAGAAACACGATAAAGCGTTCTAATAGATGCGTGGTTAAAAGAGAGAGGGATGTTGGAAGAGTGGTCCGAAACACAAGTGCAGGGATTTCTTTTTTTTTTCTTCTTCGGCACCACTTATCAATGCGGTATAGGGCCTGAAGCCCGTCACATTACATCCAGATACACAAGGTCATCTGGTAACAGAAGGGACGGATCCTGGTGAGGGCGGATTTGACACGGGAAACAACTGGCTACGCACCATCTATCAGCTTGGTGCACCACGAGAAGCACTGTGGGTTTCTGACACGCAGAATGTACCTTTGTTCTTCTTTTTTGACAGCTTATCACGAGTTACGCGAAACACATTGTATATCAATGCTGGTCCTTGACTCGTACAAAGAACCACCGCCTCTTTATCTTCCAGCGCTGTCTGCCTGTCGCACATTTCTATTTCTCTCTGGTGAACATTATAAAGGAAAATGAAAATAAATGAAATGCACTTCTCAGGCTTGAGAAGGGCCCACGTAATTTGCAACCAAAGGTAAACAAACGACAGAGATAGAGAGGATGAGAGTCAGCCTTCCGGACATCGCGGAAAGACGCAGCTGCAGGAAATTTATTCATTGCCGCAGTGTTCCCCGCGCTTCGAAGTGAAACGACCAGGCTCAAAGGATTCGGGCGCCCGCGCCTTTCGTCCCTGACGCAATTAGCCAGCTGGCGCCCCTTAGCGGGAAGCTATTAGCATAACAGTGACTCTAAATTTCCGCGATTTCTGGCCGGGTTCTAAGCACTCGCATCGACGCGGGACGTGCTTCCAGCGAATTCATAAGCTGTTCTTACAGTGTCGTTAGTGGCTCAACATGCGCTGGAATTGCGTGGTTTTCTGTATGCTTTTTTATGCACTGCATTGCCGGCATCTCGGCCCGCTGCATGCTAGGGGTGCCAAAAGCGCATTCGTTCCGAGACAGATGTCTTCGGCAATTACTGCCCCTTGGCTCTGGTGACGGAAGTTATGGCGGCTTTTGCGCTGCATACAAAAGTCGAGAAGTGTGGGAAGATACGACTATTACATTGATCGGTGGTTAGAGAAAGTTTAACTTGTTCTCCGTACTCTCGTAGGAGCGTTAACGTGATACTAAGAACACACTAAAATAATACCGTTAGAGAAGCAAGGTTGGCTGTCATAACAGAGAATTTCGTGGGAATGTTGTGACGAATTACCAATGTTGGCACGAAGTAACCTTTTGCTGTACTCATTTTTCCCGAGAGCAATAAGTGATTTGAATGCCTTACCCACAAATCGCCATTACGATTACCGACGTGATGCATTTTGTTGAGTGTCTTATTGTTAATTTTTGTGACCTTTGTAGATTTTTCCACGTTCACTTTTTGTTGTAAGTGCTCACGTTGAAACCCGAACACGTTCGCAGTTCTCCGAAAAAAAAAATAAAGTGTTCTTCCATTCACTTCGGTCGGTCACACCAGCTGAGTCTGAAAAAACATTTTTGTAGAGAGAGAAACTCTTTTTGCAGCTGCGTCTAGAATTTGCATTTAAAAATCCCCAATGCAAAGGAGAACTACAGGGGCTAAATATTTTAATTAGAGGCACCTACGCAAAAACCTCGTCTCCCACTAATTCAGTCTCTTACGTTATAATCGATTAATAGTTGTGCAGCCTTCGGAGAAGGACGTTTTGTAAAGAAGAGAAGGGAACAAAGTTGACAGTCACTTTAGCATACGCTAAAGCGGATGAAAGCGAAAGCCTGCGCGCGCTCACCACGCATTCATTTAATTACTTTGACATTCTCATTCGAATGCGTTGTTACTTCCTATTTCTTGTTTTCTCGTTACTTGTTCTCTTTTTCGGTCGCCTAGACATCGCCACTGGTTCTGCGTGGTTAATGGCATGTTAGAACGGTCGTGGCTTTCTCTTTCTTTTTAGTTCTACTTTCTTGCACCGCCGGCAGAATGAGAGGAACACGGGAAGGCACATTAGACAAACACTCAGCACTAACTTTCAACAATAGATTTATTTCCAGTTCTCTCAGGCGTTTTTATACTCCTGAAAACGTCATAAGACACGTGTACATTGCTCGGCAAATGTGAAAAAAAAAGAGAAAACCACACGCAAACACTTTTGTGGCCACACTGATTATTTAGAAGGGGGGTTCAAAGCAAACAGAGGTAATCGAGCTCTTTTATTGACGAAGAAATTGATGGCTTACTGGCGCATGCGTCACCAATATGGCTATGTTCGTAGCTTCCATAGTCATTTCGAACTTGCTTCTACTCATGATACGTTTCTTTAATGTGTCTGAGACGTCACCTGAGACGTCACTTCAATTTTGGTGCCATAACGCAGGACGGTCGTCGGATTTTTCGACCCATGAGGCATCTAAGGCTTTTGCTTTAAAATTGGTGTTGTACCTGACTATCGTGAACATCCCACGCATCGGACGGGTAACACCAGAACGACTCGCCGGAGTTCGATTGCAAACGCGATATTGGTGATTGTGAGAACACTTAGCCACTCCTAATTCTAAGAGATCGAAAAAGCGCTTTCAATAGTATCGTATTCCGACTAGCACCGTACTGCAATGGCGACGTAGAAAGCTCCGTTCGGCGGCTGTCCGAAAGGCGCAGTTGAGCCGCTTCTATAAAGATAACGTCGACAAGAAGGATTAAGTGCGCACTGACATTTTTTTGACTCGGCTTAAAGCAAGATTTATAATTAAAATAAAATACCCTCAAACACACCGCTGGGCTATAAACTATGCTTACTGGAAACACAGTTCGCGTCAGCTAATGCTCCCTTCAGGCGTGGAACTACTTCGCGCTCATCGCAATGGCCCCACTGGCAGTTGTCACTGCAAGGGCGTGTCATGCGCAGGTTCTTTGCTTTTGTCCTTATTGGAGTACGTTGGTCCTGGTAATGTCACCAGGTCAACTACATCAGTTCTTCACGTTACTTCGAACGGAGCACTTCCGCCGATGCATAAGGGCTCTTATTATGTACCCATCGGCCCCGCGAAAAAGGAAAGCGCGAGTTTTTCCGACACTGATCGGGGCTTACAGGTGGCTCCCACTTAAGAGGAGATCACCACGAGGACCTGTAATCGAGCGCAAAAAGTCTACAAAGTTTACTACACTTAAAAGGACAGGATATTCTGGGGAGAGAGATAATTTATTAGAAAGGCAGAGAGGTCGGCCTGAACTAGCATGTTCTGGTCTACCCTAACCTAACCTAACCTAACCTATGTTATGTAGAAAAGTCCGGCATTTTCAGTGTACCGCAAGCTATCCCTTGTAGAGTGCGTGCACACGAACACGGGTCACAGGTATGCACCACCGCAACAACTTAAGAAGTAAGGCTTTTTGAGCAAGCGAATGTGTATTTTGGTGAAAGATTCGAACGTGTATATTCAGCTTGGGATAGTTTCAACGATATAAACATATGTGTAGCACCGGGGTCGAATAGGCCGAACTGGTTTCTACTTGTCCTGCCACGTATCGAAAGCTAAGTGGCGTGAAAAGGACTCGGAGAAATAATATGTATATTAGAGGTGCGACAGCGCGTAATCATGTACAAGATTTGGCCAACAATTCATGAAGCAAAGGAAAAGAAAGGTTTTTGTAGAGAGAAAGCTTCTTGCTCAAGAAGCATGAAACGACTTCCGTTTTTTGTCTTGTTTTGCGTAAATATGCGAGAACGCTGGAGTTCTTAGATTAAAGACGCGGGACGAGCAATAACCGTGCACCCGGCCGGAGGACCTGCCAAGTTCTGCGTTTCTGACAACTTTCCTATCAGTTCGATGATCCATTCGTCCCGACCGTTCTGAAATAATGGGCTCTTCCGGCACGCCTTAGCAAATAAAAAAAGAGAAACATTTGAGAGGGAGAGATAAAAGGCTCTCTGATGGAGCACCGTGCCCGTTGTATCTCGACTAAGCATATACGCCGATGTCGCAATGAGTCCGCGTGTACCTGTCGAGACAACAAATGTAACTTTGCTAAAGCGCCTAATGATTTCGCTTATTACATGTATATAGGAACCACTTACCCATTCCAGTTAAAGATACTTGACATGCCAGGTAATTGTCTTCATCATCACCTATCTATATTTCATGGCATACGTTAATAACGAGGAATAAGGAGCAACAAGGAACATACGAAGCAAAGAAATATGACGTAACACGAAAACAGAAAAGCAGTGGCCAGCCTTTAAAGCTTACTGGAAATGTAGCACGCAAATGTTTTCTTCCTTGAAGGGAACGGAAGGGGGAGGGGTCAAGCAGTCCCTTAAAGAGAGACAAACGCGATAGCGGAAATTGGCGTCTTAAGTTGCCGAATGAGTGCGAGCGAAAACCGCAAATGTATCCTCTGTTTTTATTGTTACTGTGTTTTAAGTAAACATTCAGTTTTGTTTCACCACTTGCTTTGGATTTTTTAATCGACTAACGTTTTTCGCTTTGTTTTTACCAAGACTGGTCGTTTACGTCTCAGTATGGACCACTAGCTTGCACCAGAGTGGGTCACTAAAAGAAGGCATTTGAGCTGGCAGTATACAGGTGGGAAAATATCAGCATCTTCCGCCGAAGTGCCTCCTATAACTTTTACTTCAACGAGTATGACAGTCGCCTCCCCATCCTATATTATTAAAATTCTTACACTTGTAAACACTCGATAAGAAGAAAGGCTAAGCCGTTTATAGTGGCATTGTTCGATGGTTCTTTGTATGAGCTGTGCACAATTGCTGGCCGGCGTACTTGTCTTTAGTGATGTAGTGTTGAACTCATGACCTGAAGTAGGAAATTTCGGAACAAAATAAGAGCGTTAGTAAACGTGGAACTCGTCGGCAAATAAGCAGGTGAGACGAAACTAAAAGTGACTGGGACTTCTGCGTACCGGAATTGGTTCTACATAGTAATTAAGTGCTTCTTCATGACTATACTATAAGAGCTTGAATGCTTCCTTAGTTTGATACAACTGTTCGTGAAGTTTTTGATTACTTGCTTGTAGAACAAAGCCTGATTAGCTACTAGTTACTTCTTATTGAGCGAGCCCGAAAACATCGCTTTATTAGCATTTATAGCCCTCTCCTCCTATCTGTGTCTCTATGCCGGTAGGTTCTTGTCCTATGCTCCACAGTTCGTGTACGGCATAGCAAAGGAACAACTTGCTTCAATTGCTCAAATTGCTTGAATAGCAGCTCTAATTAACAATCGAAATCAATCCACCATCTCGAATCTTTGAGTTAGTAACTAAAAACGTGTTCATAAGGGCAAGTTTATTCTTTCACAAGATTGTCCACGACCGTCAGCATGCGATTTCATAGAAAGCTAGCTGGTATTGGGATTTTACTCCACCGTATTTATTGGGGTTTACAAACGCGGTTTACACGTGTTAGGTTAAAGAACATCTTGTAGCAGTGTGATGCTGTGTTGATAATAAATTTTTCAGATGCCAGTATTACAAGGAAAATTTGCCTTTAGCATGATACTGCTCATATGAGCTAATATTTTTCACGATTCCCATGAGGTTTCACGCTGCCTCCTGCGATCGTTCATTGATACGGGAGCACATAACACCACATGGTCTTACCAGGTCAGGTCAGCTACTGACAGAATTCCTAATTAGCTACCTCACAGTGTGCAATTCTCTTCAGACGCCGTCCTTCGTCAAACAACTGTAGTCGTCTGAGAAAAAGCATTCGCATAACTCAGGTGTATCTAAAGGGCAAACAATGAAGGAAACGTTTGGACAAGGAGACATGTCTTCGACAGGGCACCGATGAAGACAAGTCCTCTTGTCGAAGCATTGGCTCAGACCAAAGCTTCACTTGTTCACCCACATTATATCAACTAAAAGCTCCATCTGCCTACGACCCTTTCATCTTAGTTGGATTCCATTGTACATGATACTTCACTGGCTAAATTTATCACGAAGTGTACGCGTAATGATCCCTCTACATATATCAGAAATTTCAATGTCTTTTGGCCTGGAATTTATTCTACATAAAAAAATACAAATATTGTATTTCCCTATTTAAAAAGGTCGAAAAGTGCGCGCTTCTTTCAGAGCGGCCGTAAAAAGCACGTCGAAGCTGCATTGCTTGATGCAGTATCATTGCATTGGTACGACGCAAGGTAATCCGGAAAAGAAAACATTAACGTATCAGCGTCGAAAGTAGCCAAGGGTAGAGTTTGGCCGAAAGCTGGCTTGCAGTGGTGGTAGGTTACGTAGATCATGTAAAACGCCTGGGCTCGCGTCAGGTTCCAGGGGTCGATTCCTTCCAAGCGGTCTGACCAGTGGTCAGAGCGGCACGCTTCCATGCAAGACTCCAAGCTCAGCCAGGACAGCTCGGAGGGACGCATGGATGAAGGCAGCCATGTTCCTTCTTTAATACTTTGTGCTAGACATTCTCGATGGGCACGAAAGGTCTCCGAGAAGTTGTTGTTCCAGCTGATCGAAAACATTATTTTCCAGACAGCTCGGGCCAGCGGCACTCCAAGAGTCGACATAACCAAGAGTGGGTCAGTGTTGTTTTGCAGCTGAAGCATTCTGTAAATAATCAGTGGAACAGTCAGCGTTCGGCCCCTAGAAGTGGTAGTCTGCTTTTCGATGTCTTCTATGAAGTCTACACCGATGCCCAGCGTTCGGGTACGGTACATTGAAGTGCGGAACATGTACTCTCGGCCTTCGAGGTAAGCTTGTGCAAAAGTTAAGTCGAATGCCGGCATTACTTCATCTTTTCGAGCGACTTCAGATGGAAGAAGCAGACGCACGTTGTTCAGCTGTACGGTCAGCTTCTCGAGGTCTTCAGACGGCATCATGTTAGCGACCTTTCGCAAGACTATGCCCACTAGCGTTAAATAGGTGCTGCGAATACCAATGTCCTGCGAATGCGTTGAGAAATGTCCTAGCTTGTCTTGGATCCACAGAGGGCGGAGTTCCTGGGCGTTCAGCTCGCAGAAGTCGTTCCAGTCTTGACTATATCTCGCGTGCGTAGTGATTCGCGAGGCTAGATGCATCGACGAACTGATGAGCGCTATGGCCGTCGTTCGAGGTTGCAATTCTGGATTCAGGAACTTCTCGAGCGTGGCATTAAGTATATGCATTGAAACTCCAGAAACTGCTACTAGCGTATCATAATTTGTCATCCTAGCCAGTATCTCCACCCACTGTTTCGCCGTGACTCTTGTGGTAAGTGACAGTAAAGAGTCAACGGTGTTGGTTTCTTCCTGGCTTGGAGTGCTTTTCGGGAGGTCTCGCAGGAAGTTGTCAATGCTTTGAACGTCAACGGTAGAGGTTAACGCGTCGTTGATGGTGTCGACAATGTCAGATTTAACCACCGCAAGCTCCCGAGAATCGTAGTCTCTCGAGAGCCTGCTTGCGGTCCCCAGCCTGACTACCAGGATCGTCGAAGATTCCTCGACGGGAGCTCTTTTGACTTGAACGTCCAGTACAGAAGGAAGGTTGTATTTCAGTGGCAGCTGGAGAATTAGTTCCAGTAGACTTTCAGTGGCCATTGGAGACGTAACACTCGTGTACTTTAGAATAGCTTGGGCCGCCGTTTGTCCGACGGACTCGTTCATCCCCGATAGCCCTAGGCAAGAGCGGTAATAGGCCGCGATGGCCCTTCCGGCTACCGTGGCTGGAAATCCACGCACGGGGTCTGACGAAAATATCCTTGCCTGGTTTTCGTAGTATCTCGACCCTGACGTGGCGTGACTGAAGCAGGTGTGCTCGTAGACGTTGTGGCAGGGATTCAAGCTTAGATTAGCGCCCCTGAGGATCTCTTCCAGCACTTGCGGGCAGCAGAAGGCGGGCCTGGTGACGGCGGGACGAATCGGTGGCTCGAAGAGGCAGAGCAGGATGATGATCGACGCCGTCCCACCTAGCACAACGGTTGCGCAGAAAGCGAAGCTCCGGGACTTGAGCTCCTCAGACGTGCGCACGTCGTCATCGGCCTGTTTGCGTTGCTCGTCAACCATAGCTGTACGATACGAATGGCGCAGCGCTCTTTGAACGTGTCTCCTTACAGCTTACGGACGTGTCTGCAACGGCCGCTACAACGCTTCTTTTCCTTCTTCTTCGACGATACCACAAGACCCTTCTTCCGTGACCTCTCTAAGAGGAAGCGCAACACTAAAGCAAATATCGTACTACAACAACAATAAAAAATTAACTCTTCATTGACTAACCGATTGGTGTCAGCAATAATGTTAGCGGTGACCAAGCAGCCCTCGCTTCTAAGGCGAAGGTATCGCGGCCTGGTTAAACCGGGTATATTTGCCCAATCTGATCGTTCTTTAGTTGAATAACGCTGCGGAGAATCATGAACCCATGTCGAACGAGGTTGGAAGCTTGCGTTTTCTATAAATATTCCATTTATCGCAGCCTAACTTGCAGAGAAGGGGCGGAGGGGGATTTCAAACGTTTTTCGAAATTCGTCTTCTGAAGCGATTATACAACCAAATTGCATAATTTTTGCGTTCGATTTCTTCAAAACATACATCTTTCTTTTTTTTTCTTACGGTCAAAGCGACATGTCCTTAAATAGAACAGATCATATTTATTTTGTACTTATTGGGACAAGAGCACTGCCAGCGCGTGCATTGATAGATGTGACATTCAAAGAAGCGTAATTGCAAACATTGTTGTCATTGTTGTTGTCGCTGTTGTTGTGGCTGCTACTGTCATTGTTGTTGTTTCCTCGAAACATGCAGCAGTCAATGTGCTTTTCTTTTTATCAGTGTTTGAAGTTAAAATCGTGCCCGCGTGTCACCGCCTGTGGACTAGCCGATGCAATTTCAAGACCCTCACCGCCCTGTACGCCATAACATAAGCGTTCGTCCTCATTGGATATTAAACGGAAGAACCACTAGATCGACCACGAAAGGAAGACTGTGTCTAAATAAGTGACCAGTGAGAAGCAGCGAACGAGAACCATTTCATATCCCGAGCTGTCCAAGCGCAGTCGAAACGGCCCGGCTGACAGGCTTCCCCACCGCCGTTACCCAAGTCATACAGACTTAATTGTAATTTAGAATGATTAGAGCCACTGGCGTACGCATTTCGGACGAAGCTTTAATGAGCAGCTGCGAGTGGAAAGTGAGATATATGACAGAAGAGAGCCGAGTGAACCGGATTCGATGCCAGCCGCGCAGAATAATTTCTCAGAAGGAAAGCACGTGCATATGCGACGTGGAAGAGGCAGCCTTTAAGTATTAATGTCTCTCTGCGCCGAAAAGTTCATTTACTCCTTAGAAGGGAATGTCGCGTCCTTGGTGCCCTTCATCGAACAAAAGTATGCGGGAATGATAAACATAGCTTCCACTTCTCAACTGATATATTGTTGCGCACGATTTATACAACGAATGAGATGATCTCTTGTGCTTCGAGTGAGCGCATGCGGGCACGCACGCATGTGACACATGCGTTCGCATGTCACTCCTGTGTTTCAGTAACGTTCGTGTGCACCGCCATCTGGAATGAAGAATGATTGCGGTAATTCTATGCGATTGTCTAAAGAAATTTTGAAGCTAGATATATTATCACAGCGGCACCTATACGCCGGAACTTTATTTTTTGTTATTCACAATAAGCTAAGCATGCACGCTAACTTTCATTCTCGTATTTTGCTATGCTATAAGTAAGAATGAAATAGCTTGTAGCATGATGTTAAACTGCAAGATCTCATATACACGCCCTGCATGGTCACTGCGATGACGTTATTTTTTTCTTCGTTGTGGTAGTTCTTTTTTTCCTTCTGCGGCACATTCTGTTGTTCATCGTTGAAGGATTTAGAAAGATCAACTGTCAACGCACGCAAAAATCGGAACACACCATGAAAGACTGCGTCGGGGATGGAGCATCATCCAACTAGTGGATGAGCGTTCTCTCTCCGTCTAGGTATATACAACTCAATGCTAGGTAAGAGCTCCTGTATATATGAAGCCTGAAATACACTAATTCTTATTGCGAAAACGAGAATCAAGCTGTCTATGAGAATGAAATATATTATGCGTCATCCACACCTGTTACACAATGTTAGGCTACCGTTTTCTGACAAATGCGGTCACCTAGGGTGCGAGTATAGTACACTTTTTCAAGCTTTGTACTCGAACATGACGTTATTTAACCTTACTTATAACGTGCAGGAAGACAGCGGTATTGATCAGAGAGCAAATGGGGAGGGGGGGGGGGATAGGCGATATTCTAATTGACATTAAGATAAAAAAATGGAGCTGGGCAGGCCATGTAATGCGTAAGACTGATAACAGATGGACCATTACAGTTACAGAATGGATACCAAGAGAAGCGAAGCGCAGTTGAGAACGGCAGGAAACTAGGTGGGATGATGAAGCAAGGAAATTCGCAGGCACAAGTTGCAATCAGCTGGCGCAAGACAGGGGTAATGGGAGATTGCCGGGACAGGCCTTCGTCCTGCAGTGGACATAAAATACAGGCTGATGATTATGATGATAATGATAACGTATATACTCTTTGTTCAAAGAGCTTTCGACCAGCCCACCTTAAAATTTCTTTCTTCCTTCCTTTCTTTTCTTATGCCTTCATTTGTGACATCTGAGAGCAAAGTATAAAAGTAATCTCGGAGTATGCCGCCCCGACTCCATCCTTACACCTCGCACCGCATTACATCGCTCGTTCCGTCGTAGAGAAACCATTCTGTTGCCGGTTGCGGGCGAGCAGAGACGGCGTGGAGGCTTGACCCGCTCGCCGGGAATGCGTGTCGCATATCATGTCCCAATGCGGAGCAAGCCTGCAGGCATGCGACGGCGTTGCAACAAATTCATCTCAAGATGTCAGTCCCTCTATCGCATAGTTCGCTACAAGAATTACTAGAAGGAGCTGTGGCGATAGCTTATGCGAGAGTTGAAAGTAAGGCTTCAGCTACACTGTATCACGTGAATGATGGGTGGTATATGAACTTGCTCAACCTTCGTCCTTGTGGCTTGAAATGGCTTTGCAACTTTGTAACTGGAACCACTTTCAATAAACTATTGCGCTACAAACGCAACAATCCGTAGCGAGTATGCGTGTGCGCCGAGGCTTATTTCACTGCTGGGGTTTAGAAAACTATGATTGCTTGGCAATTCAGAAGATAAAGCGGGATAAATAACGCCGCAAGAACGTCTAAGTCCACGAGCACGAATAATATGACAAATTCATGTACTATACGCATAATTCCTGAGATATCTAAACGATCGCGGCGTCGCAGTTTCATCGAGTAATTTTCGTCGGCAACTCTACGTTCTATTGCTTTCGCCTTTCAACTTTTCTGTGCGATTTGCATCACTGTGCTTGCATGCGAGGCGCTGCGTCAGCACAGGGGCTCTGCGCCATACTTTAGTACAGGGACACGGTCAGCTACATGTCTGCGTCACTACATAATAGAGGGGTGAAAGCATTCCGCGAGAATTCTCTTGTAATTAGGCTTATCAGTTCAGAGATACAGACAGGTCCGTATATGCTGTGCACCATGAGGCGCGTGATACGTCGACGCTTCGACTATCGTCAACTGGTTTTCACGCTCTCAGACACCATGTGCGCTGGCGGTTGACTTGCTCATTATAACTTTTCTTTGTTTTTCTTTCTTTGGTGAGTGTTGCACCAAAGAAAGCTTCGCTCTAAATATCTTCAACCGTACGCCTTCTTTGAATATCACCCGTAATTTACGATCAGAGAGCAACCGGCAGCGCATCGGAACACATCTTGTGCCTCCGACGTTGACTATTTCCAAGCGTCTTAGTACAGGGATTCGTAGTTTTTCAAAAGCTGTTTCGACGTTCGTTTACTACCAATAGCTGCTCATACTTATTTCAGTACATGTAAGGAAAGCCGCATAAATCACAGAGCATCCAATCGTCTGCATTGACAAAAAGAAAAAAAAAAAAAAAAGCTGGGATTTTGGCTGGGAGCAAACTTGCATTTGCAGCAAAACCCAAAAATTGTTCTTGCCACTCAGACCTAAACAATCGGAGATGGCACACTCCAAATAAAAGGCTGTGGTAAGGCACAAGGGCGGTAAATGCTCCCACCCGATCATACCCTGGAGTAATGTAGAAAACGCCAGTGGAAAACGCCATTGGCTCGCGCAAGACCGGGTGAGCATTGTGCTTACGAAACTCAGGCTAAATTTTCTGTTCACATCTGCAGAAATAGTGGACTTACAACGAAGAAGAGATTGTGTGAAAAAGAAAGACGAAAGGTAAGGTAAGAGGCTGTCCTCTATACAAACACGACAAATGTAAACAACTCTTCAAAAACCTGCCGCAGGCGCAGTTCGCGCAGAGGCAGGCATTGCCAATGCTGGATGTCGTAAACGAGACCGGTTCCAATATACACGGTATGCAGGAGCGATCGAACTGTGCACGCACTATTCCGCCCCCATGATGCGCTTTCATTCTCCACAATTGTTTGTTTTCCCTAAAGGTTGTTCAGGTTGTGATTGCGATCCGGGCCTGCTCTCAATCTTGTCTTCCCCGAGGGATTGGGCTGGGTTTTACGTTTCGTAAGCGTGTCTTCTTCCTGAAAAGCGATGCTGCATGAAGAATAAACTAAAGACAATGCGTGAAGTACAACAGCACTTCTTCACTGAAGACCACTTTTTCTTATTGAGAAAAAAAAAGTAATAGAAAAAAAAAGAAGAGTTTGCTATATATGTAGCAATGAAATCTTCCGGACAGTCAACCACATGGGGCAACTGCTTTAGCCATCTCGCGGTTGTTGATATACTCTCCTTTCTACTCAACTTAATATTGATTGTAAAACGTCAAAGTAAACGTGGCGTACTTTACTGCGCGCTGTCGTAATGAGGTTGCTAAAGCTGACAGGTTGCGATAACTGATGAGTACGTTGGCCTCAAATAGACACTCGCAAGATACTAGCACAGAAACCATTACCAATATAAACCGATGAAGCTTTAGATAAAAGGCTAATCAATTTTTGTGCTGCAGACAAATTAGGTCCTTAACCTTCACCTGTGGCAAAAGCCACAGCGCTGCGCCCGTGCTTTTTTGCAATTTTTTCATAGGGCTAATAAGTGGTGCCCATTCAGCCGCCCGTGCATTAAATTGCGCTGCACAGCGATTTATTGCGACGTCACGTGGCTGTTTTGCAACAACCGTTCAAGCGCAGTAAGTTTTTTGGTTGTTGGAGTGTTTCAAGAGACGGCGTTGGTAATCGATGGGTAATGAGGCGAGCAGCTCTCACTACAAGCTCGGAATAATATATCACTCTGCGTATTTCCCAACAGCCCCGACGCATGGACCTTAATTTTGCCCAGGAAACGAAGAATAGAATGGGTGGCTCGCAGCTTGAATAGGACAATCTCGAGCACACGCTAGCTTGCAGGAAAACTTGCAGCTCCGCCAACCACTATGCTATAAAATTCTCGTTAGAGTGTTTCTTGTTCCATTTCTGGAATGTATTTTACATTCAGCAGTGTATAGTACCGTAAAGGCGTTACATGTGTAGTGTTAGCGAGAGCTTAGCTGCCATAATTCCTACATTTTAGAGAGAGAAAGGGGACTGATAAGAGAACGGCGATTATGCTGGTGAGACCGAGGTCGTGGGTTCGGTTAACACCGTGGCGGCCGCAATTCGATGGTGTTGAAATGCAAGGACGCTCGTGCGCTTAAATTTAGATGCGCGTTAATTAGGAGCCCCAGGTGGCCAAAATTAATCCAGAGTCCTCCACTAGGGCATGCTTCATAAGCAGATTGTGGTTTTAGCGCGTAAAACTGCAGAATTTATTTGAATTTAGGGGAAGAATCAAGGAGCAATCAAAATCCCAAGGATATTCGCTATTGGTTACGAACAGACGTCACGATTATGCAAGCGTAGAGCGACCGTAGGTGGGACAATTGTCCCGAACAGTTCGTGCAACGTTTTAAGGTGACGTCGGTTTCCATATTAACTTGTGAAAAATGTACTTAAACCCTCCCAGTGGGAGCACACAGCGATAAAATAACGAAGAGTTCTAGGGAGCCAGTCCAGCTTTGGTTGGGTCCCTCTCGTATGTCGCATATATATGACGTATGCAAATACGTATAACCAGGCTCAATCAGATTGGCTACCCTGCAGTGGAAAAGAGGGAAAGGGGAGAGAAGGAGGCGAGAATAAAAGTTCGTAGTATGCACGCATGCACAAACGCACCAGCGACGGTTCTGTCTTGTAAGAGTTTAATACGTAGAACTATTGGTTTGAAGAGTTCTAAACATACCCTGCAATGCACACGGTGGGCGGTATGATGTTCTCGAACCTCGGGACAGTTCTGCATCCGCTAAACCCAAGACTATAGCTTTATGGCAGGCGTGTTGCCGTCGACAATTTCTGCAGATAAACAGGATATTGCTTCAATAAGAGTTCTGTGTGGCTTGATTAAGTCTGTCTTACAAGCTGAATAGCGCCGAAATTAACTTCGACTATACCCTGGTCCACGCGTCCACGCCATGATAACACGCCAACTGCAATGCATACGCTTACTACGTTAACCGTAATGCGCGGTTGCTGCCCGAAGCTCTCGTCAGCTGTTGCATGCTTTTCTCAAATAGCAATATAATATTGTTGAAGTTAACAGGTTTGCCTTCCGCTACAGCGATGAGTATGCATATTGAAACCTGATGAATGCTATAGCGTGAAGGTAAGCCTCGATTGATCTTCGCAAACTGGCGGCCGAAATGAAATTGTGATTCACTCTTCAAAGCAGATAAGACACGCTTAATAACATCGTGGCAGTGCGATAGAGCACGCAACATAGTTTCTACTCCAATGCCGCGTTACTGTGGAACGGTGCAAAATAGGTGAAAATAGATCACAATAATCAGCCGACGTGCGTGCACGGTTTTTCACTGCCAGTAGTCGACCGTGATTGTATCGATGCCTTTTGTGACAGTGCTCGTCAAGTGTTAGTGTCTGAATACATGCCCCTCTTGATCTATCATATCGCACATGAGCGAACGACAGAACCGATGCTTATGAGCGAGCACGACATGAATTACGGCGAAACTAACAAATTTAGAGTATAGAATGGCTCGACTTCGCTTTAGTTACCAGCTTATTTCGCACATTGCAGGGGAAGAGTGCTGATGTGTAAATAAGACGACGAGCTACGCCAGGATCAAATCGGTGGCGGACACTACTGAGACACGCTGCCTCCGGGGAGGAAATAAAAGTACTAATCTACGATAGCTCACTAGACTCAGCAACGGAAAACCACGAACAGATTTACCGTTTGTAGAACGCGGGAGTGTTTGGTGAGTATGGCTGAAAACCAGTGGAGCGAAGCAAGATCCGGAGTGATCGTATTATAAGGTTGCGAAGAGGTTCATAAGCGCGAAACGAAGGCATACATTACGCTGAGAAAAGACAGCACTGGAGCGGCTGGCGTCCCAGAGAGACTAGTAGAAAAAGCGAGCGGTGCAAAATTGCAAGCGACGCATGCTTTATCGAATTTGCGAACTTCGTTGGCGCGCGCCGAGCCGCGATACTGCGAGATCGTGTTTTTTCTTTCTTTCTTTTTTTTTCCTAGTGCACTTCGAGCCAATAGCGTAGATTCCACCCGAACGCGCGTCTGGTGCGACGAGCGCATTATACGGATGCGAACTCCGAATCACGTGCAATACCCTGATTTGTTTATACGCACGCGAAGGCCACGGAAGCTGCGAAAGAGAAAAGGCTGAAAAATAAGGAGGTGTAGGTTATGTCTGGAGGCACAGATATAGTGCGCCGTGCAGCTTGATGCATTGCAAGTGAATGTACAAAGAACACACGAACACAGGTAGAGCGGTGAAGGCAAGGTAAACAGAAAAGAAAACAAAACGGGTAGTTCAGTCGCAGTTGTCGACAATCAGGAACATTTGCAGGGCGAGCACGTTCCCAGAGAACCGATGCATGCCATGTATATAGTTCCTGATAGCTGCACTGCGCTGCTCGTCCCGGAAGCCGGAATAAGGACTACTGTGATGTTTTGTTCTTCGTTTTCTTTTTCTTTTTTTTTTATCGCTTGCAGAATAGCGCATACGTGAACACAGTAACAAATACCAAAATAAAATGCAGCCTGGAATATATATATATATATATATATATATATATATATATATATATATATATATATATATGCATATAAAGAACGAAACTTTTTTCGCAGCGGCTATGTAAAGACAACGTCCATGCATTAGCCGATTTCTCAACGGCCATGCACGAAGCCTACAATTAGGTGCACTCATAAACTTGAAGCAAAGTGCACTGACAAACCCACGGTTTCTCAATGACAGAATGCCATTTTAGTTTCAAGGTATGGATCTCGAGCCTCACTAATCTCCTCGGTAAACACAATGCGCCACACGAAATTAGCACTTCTTTGGAAGAGTAACGAGCGGATATCCGGCGAATCTTGTGATTTCTTTTGCGAAGGTGTGGTTTCACCGAGAACCTAATTGATTGATCGCGCGAATTCATTCGCAGCTCTCTGTATGGGCAACCAGTGGCGCGCATAATGGAAGCTTAGCTTCCTTTATCTTCCTCTACGCCTCGCTCCTCCGACAACAAGGCTTCCCTAGGGAGTCCCGCGGAAATCTCCCCCGTAATGGCGCGAATGTATATTTGTCCCGAAGCTCCCATAGCGAGCCGGGCGTGTTAACGACGGGATTTCCACGGGCGTCGATGCCCACTATGAGGTCTCCGGAGGATGGTCGGCGAAACCGTCTCGCACGAGATTGCCCGACCGAATGCCCGCGTACGCGAACAATCGCACTCAATGATTTTGGTAGGATGATGACGGACGAAAATATATCCTGCACTGAGTACTCGGCACTCGTTCATCAACCATCCATGCAAAATGAGTGATGGAAATGCCACTCGCTTTCAGCAGCGGACGCGCAGAGCCGGCGGTGACAAATGAACCACTAGCGCGTGCGGAAGAAGTATCAGCTCTCTTGTGTTGTTGGTAGGAAAACAAGGCTTCGTTTTTCATGAAAGGCTAACCATGCGCAAACCGCATCTCTATGGTTCTGAAGAGAGAGAGAAAATATATTCGGCAGTAATCTTGCGCCATAGAAACAACTATCCTATCAATGCAACTTTGAGTACGATGAATGATAAGAGATGAGCGACGCGTATAGGCGGTCAGCGAAGAAATAGAGGGAAAAGATAACTCGAGTTGTTGTTGTCATAACTAAGACATGACTCGGTGCGAGGAACTGAATTCTGGCTGTACGACCATGAGACTAAGACGTAACCGAAATATGCAGGTCTGCGGTGGGAAGAGTTTGAAAAGTAGTCGAACAGCCTGAAAAGGCAGTCTCATAAACAAAAGAAACCTTGAAGTTTGAGCTCACGCGGAACTGACTTCAAATGTTTGATAGGGAACTCGCTCTCGGCATTGGGCTGTTTCGTCGAAGCTAACGGAACTTTCTTCGAAGCTAACGGAACTAGGTGCGACTCTTGGATGCATTTGACAAGCTTGTTTCCCATACAGTGCTTTCTTTTATTTAATTCGCTGCCGTATGTACCTCGTACGGTGTCTCAATGCAACATGAAACACTTAACCTCCTTCCGCACGAAGCCGAAACAAATAATATACTGTAAACTTGTGTTACCAAGCTTAGCATCCTGCGTCAAAAGGCGATCGATTCATCGTAAACTAAGTCGTAAAGAGGACGCAGAGGCTCGAATCCCGTGCCGACGGTTAGGATGTGATTGGACGTTTTCAAGGCGTCGAGCTGAAAGTACCACAGCTGTAGAGCGCCGAGGAACAAGCGAACCAGGTTCCAACAGTGCGCCTGTTGTTTATGTGCGAGCCCAAGTCCGCAAGTAAAACCAGCCACACCAGCTGGTCCAGCTTTTCACATAACACGTACGTCGAGGAAAAGAATTGCCATGTGAAATTACAAAGCCTACAGAAAGATGAAGAAACAGAAAACGAAACAAAATAAACTTTAGCCATACTGTGAACAAACGGCAACTTACGATACGGAAAAAGCAGTCGTAAAAGGATCCTAAAGCCGAGGTAATGGTTTCTGCAGCGGTAAGGTTTTCGAGCAACATCAAAGGTACTTCTGACCGTGTTGTTCGAGGGAGTTAAAGCTCCCGACTCGTCCGACTCGTCCGGTCGTAGGAACTTACAAGAATGAGAATGGGTACAGACAACGATAATCATTTCTAGGCGCTTCTGCATGTTGTGCGCGTAAGTGTGCACGCGTCTGTGTGTGTTTTCAGAAGCGATAGCTGTGTCACGTTATACTGCCTTTTGCCAGAGTTGCTATATTCCCATTCAATTCCTGTCAGGAAAATAGTGCTGGTGTCACGTTACGCTAGAAAACATATTTCATTAGTTAATTGAGCTATGTCCCACGTGTGCTTGTTCCGATCAAGGGGCAGACCACGGAAAAGTAGAAGGCTCGGTAATAAAGTTATCGAAACTAGGAACTATATGTGCTTAGGTGCGCTATTGCTATTATAGGTGAATTTTACTAGCGCCGTGGCATATATGTTTTACGGATTGGATGTAATTTCCAAAGTGAAATCTTTATACGGTAATGTGATTAGGCTGACGAGATTTAAGTTCTGAAAACCTCTGAATAGTCCGAATACTCAGAATCTAATTCTTGTAACATGTTATTATTTCGCTAAGTACTGAAAGTAAATAATTCTGTATCGGTGGTTCCAATACACAATTATTAACTGCACTGGTACTTGGCGGCGGGATAAGCGTCAACGGATCAAGGAGCACGGAGAGAGGCTAGATAGCGGATACTTGGCAGATTGCGCAGGAAATATCTCTCAGGCGTAATACCTCAAACACGAAACATAGTCGGGCCGTCATCCACTTGTTCCCACAAGAAGACAGGAATACGAGAAGACAATATAGCCGACAAACCACCACACGCCGGTACAAATAGGTAAAATAGCTAATTAAATAACCGGCGCTCTGCAAACGACGAGGTCGTGATGACGGTGCGTTATAATTGCGTTACTGCTGTATTAACACTCGCTGTTACAATTGGGCCCCGTGCACACTCTCTAAAAGCCTTCAGACTGTTCTTGCACCACCAATGTGGTCACCGTTTTATCTGTGGCTCTCCATCTTCCCACACACCTACTGCTTTCTTTCGTTTTTCGCGTCTTGTAACTGCTAGAGCCGGGAAAGTAACCAGGAAGATTTGTGTGACAAATAAAGCCAATGACCTTCTTTCAACCCGTGAGCAATTCTGCAATAGAACGAGTAGAACACTGAATTGTGGTGATGGTAAATGTCATGAAAGCCGCATTACGAAAAAAAAATAACGCTTATATATTTATATTTAGATGCACTTTAAGTAACCCGAGGTGGTCAATATTAATCTGGTGCCCTCTAATACGGCGTTTCTAACAGCCCCGTTGCTCTGGAGCATTAAACCCAACAAAATAATTGATGTGTAATTAAAAAAAATTAAATTTGAATTAGTTATTATTAGTTACAAGGCAAATAATTTATGTATTGTGGTTTTCTCCTTTGCAGGACACCCACTTGCGCCGACGGCCATCTTAGTTTATGCAATCTTACTCAGAGAGTAGAGATGGGCGAGGGATAAATTATTATAGGAAAGCAGAGAGGTCGGCCTGAGCTATAGTATACTCTGGCCTGCTACTTTAACAAAATTGTTTAGCATAACGCAATGCTTTTGTTTCAGCTCTGAACAATATTTCGTCATGAGAATCGTTGACAGCTGAATGACGAGGGAAATCGCCAACATGTAATTACTTTTCTCTGATGGCCTCGAACGATCCCTAAATAAATGAAGCCAACCGCTGAAGTGCTTATTCCTTCGAGTAGCGAATAGGCAACGATCTTGAACGTTTTATGAATTACAATGCCCGTACAAGAATCTACAGAATAGCAGAGCCTTCCGGAGAGCAGGGTGCCTATTGTTATGACGCGGAGGCGATGACGCGGAGGCGATGACGCAGAGGCGATGACGCGGCTTTTGAACAAATATGATTTTACGCGCCTTATCTTGCACTGTGTTCTCTAAAACACAATAGGCGAAGTTCAAAACGAGCTCCCGGATCTTCGATCGGTAAGAACCGCATACTCATTCTCACAGCTCCTTGGCGTGTCACTGCACAGGGCACACCTCGTCTACAGCTGGCCGCGACATTCGCCCGAGACTCTACCATGTTCAGCCCACAGCGCTCGCTATTGTAGCGCACAAGTTCTGGCCATTTAACTTGCAATTAACTACGAAGCCGTGAAAGCGCTACGCAGGCCATTAGCGTCATAAGAGACGAGCAGGAGAGCACGACCCGCTCGGCCATCAAGCTGTCCTCGTCGACAGGCGATGGCGGGCGCATAGTGCAGGATATTTTACATTTTTTTCTTTAATGTTCTTTCACTCTTCTGGTTTGAGTGATCTGGAGCGTGCCGACACCCAGCTGACGTGCCAAGCTACGCCCGATCATTTCTGCCCCTTCCCTTTCAGGCTCCACATCTCAGCCGTCGTCACACACCAGGCTTTGCTATCCTGCTCCGCTGCAATATTCTGCCAGTTTAAAAAGTTGGTAACCGCTGTGAAACTATAGGCGGGGTGAATGCGGTTCGGCTCGGCAATTTTTTCACGCCAGAGGACCTCTACAGATGCACTAAGTGCCGGTACGCAGCTCACCTGTCGTGCACTGACGCTTACGAAAATTTCCCGAGATACTACACATGTTTCGCAAATCATAATACTTTATATTATTTGCATCGAATTTCACGTTAGCCGATACTAAATCTAAATTATAAAACTAAATTATAAAAACATCGCGTAATTAAAGTCAGTGAATATGTTTAACTACCACCTTGCTCTTGGATACCTAAACGAAACCAAACAGAACTTAAACCTTGTTTCATCTCTGGCCAGATTAGAACGCAACATCCCATGTTATAACACCAGGTCCCCGGAATACTGGCATGTGCCGCATGTGCGTTCAAATTATGGTAACCAGATGATTTGTTACACTCTCCCCACTTTGCTGAATAATCTCAGATCTGCGTCCATTGATGTATTTAGTTGTTCTGGCAGGGAACTATATAATTATTATATATAAGAAATTATATATCCATTGCCACTCTGGCAAGCCTTCTTATACGGCTCTCGACAGCGAAACTTTATAACTTGTATAACTTATAACTTGTACCAAAAATGACTTGCTAATCACTGTTTTGAATGCAGCTCAAAGTGAACGCCAAAGAATTCATGCGTGACTACTTGGAGATAAACATGCGTAAATACACGGCAAACGATGAGTCACTCTCGAAAAGAAAAAGTTTTCGAGAAGAGTAAACGTCCTGCTCCGCTTGCGTAATTAGCGGAAATAGCAAGGAACTGTCCAGCTTAGGGTCACGGCATGCATAATGAAACCGCGGCACGGTATGGCTGCCACTAATCACGGAGGACGGGGCAATTTGCCATCGTTAGGGAATATTCGCGAAGGCGTTGACAGGAATCCGAGAGTGGCGTTTTAACGATGCTGTCACAACGCTCTTTCACTGCCCTCAGATGGGCGCCGCAGTCACAGTAACTCCACCAATCAGTCTGTGTGCATGTCGATTTGATATATCACAGCAACATGAACATCGAAAGTTAATGTAGAATTGTACAATCGCTCCAGCCCTATCCGCAGCGCTATTAGTTAAGGGTTCGGGCTCTTGAGCGCAAGCTGTTTTACATGTAGGTGTGGTCCTTAGTATAGAAAATTAATGGCGGACATCCTACGGCGATTGCATTTAATTACAGCATGGAAATTAGCGGGCTCCAAGAAATAAATAAAAAGAGGGGAAAAAGAATTATAATGATAAACACGATATTGACAACTTATTTTTTAGTTTTTTTAGTTTACCCGACTTGCAGTTTACCTGCTCTGCAACCGTACTGTTTACCCGAAACAGTACGGTTGCAGAGCGGCATAATGAGTAGGGTAATTTTTGTCTGTTTGTCTACATTGTTTCGTGCGATAAAGTCACGGTACGCGCTTGTTAACTACTGCCTATATACATGTAGGCTTCAATAAAAATTAAGAAGGAAAGCGCCCTAAATAACTGCCCTTGGGGAAAGTGTCACAGCGTAATGAACTCGTAGAGGACATCATGATTATGAGCATCAGCATTGACATTCATATGTGGGCTCTGCAGTCGCCAATGCAGAAGACAAGGCAGGTAACAACGGTATCAATCTCGTCAGCAGATCATGACGAACCGACCAAGCAGGCCCTGTATACCTACCGCTATGATGCAATGCCTGTGGAGTCCTCTTCGGTTTTCGCTTTGCCGCAGGCTGCCGACAACCTCAAGAAAATGGCAGATAGAACCTTTCCCGTTCTCAAATGTATAGGCTGGATGTGCCTGTACTGGCCCAGCTAGCTGCAGAAGTTCAGTCCTTAAATACGTCACACATATTCATAAAGGCAATAACCCCAAAATTGAGAAATTAAATACATTTCTAAAGTAATGTCAAATTATGCAGAAATCTACAAAACCTAAAAAAGAAAGAAAGGCTATAATATCTACGGATTTCTTTTTCTTGGATCTCGCTGTCATGTGCTCACATAAAATTTGTTTCAATTTTACTTCTATCACAGTTTTCATTTCGCCATAATAAATGATGAAGGGGCATACCGTAAAACTGAAAGAAAATAAAAGAAATCAAAGCGATGGCATAAAGAAACTTGCCATGCCTTAACAGTTCAAGCTCGTGAAGCCCTGACCTTCACTTTCGAGCGATCAGGTCAATCTGGGTCACAATGCTGCCGGTCGTGAGTGCAATTCTTTCTGAGCACTCGCTACCTGCCGAGCTCATGGTGCTCGTGTATTTGCACACGGCTAAGACTCATATTTTCAAAAAAATTATTAAAAATATATCAGACCTAGAAGTCAGTAAAGCTCTACATGAACAAGTACTTAGTAGTCGGACAAACAAACACCTGCGTCCAATAAAAACATTCCTTCCGGCGGCTACTCTTGCGTCGTATGCACACTACGCACATACCATCAGTTTGACTGAAAAATAGCATCATAAGCCTAAACGTTTCAGCGTGTCTGTCACACATACGACTTCTCCAAAGACTGTGCAGTCCCAAGAAGGTCGACATTTCATATGGAGGGCCGCCAGTCTCTGTTGCGTATGATTAAGCGGCGTTACAACTCGACTTATCCTGCCCTACACGCCTAAAGGAGAAGAAAAAGAGAAAAAAAGGAAATAAGAATGACGTTACGGCAACCAACGAGGTAAAATATGCAGAAATAACCGATTGACAGCACCTCATAGCAAAAAATATATAAAGGGTTTTATATGCCAAATTCACGACCTGATTATGAGGTGCACGCCGTAGTGGGAGACAACGGATTACTTTTGACTACCTGGGGAGTTCTTTAACGTGCACGCAGTGCATAGTACACGATCATATTCGAATTCCACCCCTATTGAATTGCGACCAGCCATGGCCGAAATAGAACCCGCGACCTCATACTCAGCAGCGCAACGCCATTCCAGTGAGCTACAAATGCAGAGTAAGAGTTTGTGTAGGTTGTCACCTGACGTAGAGCTGTAACGTTACAACGCGGTGGTGTAGTTATGTTGAAAAGTGTGTTATACCGGAATCACACGTACGCTTCTGATCGTGATCGGGACCGATCCGCATTGGATTTCTTGATCGCGATCGACAATGGTAGCTGCTACGCGGTCCAACGACCCGGGTTGAATGATTATCGTCTGCTGATCGTCGGCAACTCTAGAACTGCGTAATGCATTGGCTCCAAATTCAGATTTGCAAATTATGGTTAAATTTGGACAATATTTGAATTTTGCAGCTTACTATTGCTGATAAAAAAACTTTTAAACGTTTTTTTTTTTGTAATATTTAGCCGCGCTCCAGTTTTGTGTTTAGCGTTTTCAGAATGCTGCGCTAGAGGGCGCGGACGTCAGCCTGCGATCGTGATCAAGAGGCCTAATCGCGATTCAGGGATCGCTGTAGTCTGGATCCGGATCCCACAAGATCGCGATCGCGATCGCAAATGATCGTGTAGCAACTCCCGATCCGGATCAAGCTCAATCCGGATCGGTTCCGATCGTGATCAGAAGTGTACGTGTGACACCGGTATTAGCGTGATACAAAGCGTATGTGAGCTGTAATGCTTGCCTGATTGGCCTTATAGAACACAGTGAGCTATGCATGACTTCCAATGGGAAGTCATGAGCGTGTTGCACAAGCGTGTAATGTGCAAAAAAGAATAACAAGGAGATAGCATGCTACGTTGTCGCCGAAAAAAACAGACGTTATAAAAATTACGTTTACCTTAACGTTTTTTTTTGTTTAAAAATACTTTTTTTGTATTAGGGCAGTTGGTCCAAAAAATACAAAGGTTACTGCTTACTTCGCAGGGAGTGCCTGATTTTGCACTTTTGTACAGTGTTCATGGGCACTTGAGTGCTAGATTTTGCACGTTTGTACAGTGTTCATGGGCACTTGAAGCGAAACCATTAACTTAATCTAGGCACCTCACCGGAAAAACCACTGCGGTTGCCTTTTCATACATGTACAATTTTCTATTTTTTATGATTTAATAAACGTATTTCTCTCTCTCTCTCTCTCTCTCTCATGGACACTTGCATCTTGCGAAAATGGACTCCAGTTATGCTTGCAACAAACACTCCGGGGACCGTAGCTTCAGGGTACAGGTAGCTGGCACAATCCAGGAACAGGTAGTCACACATTTAATGCGTAAGCATTCTTTGGTGAGTACCCACCAAAGTATGTCCGTCATGCGAAAAGTGTAATGAATTCTATCTGCACATGGTAAGACATAAGCGATGGTAAGAGATTTAATCGTTATAATAGTGTAAATGTAGATGATTGGTGGCTTTATAACTGTAACGAACAATTGAAATAAAAAAAGAAAACTGTTGATCAGAAAGCATACACATATCATTAGACTTGTGCATACCCGTAGTGATACATAGGGCTACATAGAAAATGCATGGGGAAGCCTATGGTAGGGGTGGGCCAACTGAAATTTGAGGGTGGACTAATATGAAATTTCGGAGTGGGGGCAACTGAAATTTGGGGATGCGCCATTTAAAATTTGGGGGTAGGCCAATTTGAAGTTAGGGGGTGGGCCAATAAAATTTGGTTGTGGGCCAGCTTAAACTTCTGGGTGGGCCAACTTGAGATTTGGGGGTGAGCCAACAGAAATTTTGGGTGGGACAACTTTCGCATTCTGCCGCACTACTGAAAAGTTTATTAGAATCTTTGTTACTGTTAGTAAAGAGAAGGTCGACCAAACATTCTAGTTAACGCACACATGTCATTAGGAAACACTTAGTGGTAACTTATGCGTCGCTTTTGGGCATTGTAAGCATACACTAGGCAGCATTTGCTTGCTTTACACAGAGACTGTTCCCAAATCTAATTTACAGAGCTTCGACAAAGGCTATATTTTCCTTTTTTTACCCTCAGTGTCATCGTAGACCGCGTTTGCTTCGACGTTGCAGCAACTCGGCGCGAACTTGTACGAATGGCGAAGCTTAAGGAGGTGGACAAACAGATTGAGTGGAAGAATACACCCACATCTTATCGCGTAGGTATGGAGTTGTCCAGCAAGCAAAAAAAAAAAAGCTTTATGGGAGAAAGCATGTTTGCTTTCTGAGGCAGGAAATGAATGAGGAAATGAAGTGAGTTCTGCATGATTACATCAAGTTTTGCATTACTTCAAAGTAGCCGCATTTTGGTTGGACCGTTTGTTCAAAGGTTGATATTGAGGTAATGTTGAAAGCTAGAGAATAGTTTTAGTAAGCTTAACGTTGACCAGATGGTGAAAATGTGGCACTGTTGGTTGCGAGACGTTGTCCCGCACTTCAATCAGTGGTTGGAGAGCTCCAATTTAAGATTAGGCTTTGTACTACTTTGTGTTAAGGCTTTCTACTCCATTTTGTGTGTGGCGATACACCAATAGTAGTAAAAGAATCATTAACCATTCTTCCAGTCAGAGTTGTTTTATGAACAAACAGGCTTCTGAAGGCATATTGCAAACACTAAGTAAACGTATTGTTTAATATTCAGCATTGGAGGAGTAAGTCGCCAGTGTTGCGCTAGACCGGAAAAGGTAATCTAGCTTATAAGCTTTATCTATGTGTAAATGTAAAATAGCATATTATCAAAATGTCGAATCCTAGAAAGTGGGCCTCATTTTCCAATGTCGTAGTCTTCCAAAAATAAAGGCTTCCATCTCAATATTATGGCAAAGCTACAACCTCTCTTATTCCACAAGCACCTCATTCATCTCAGTTTTAATGTTACGTCCTTTCTGCCGGCCGGCAAATATATCAAATGGCATAACACATATTTATGAATCAGCTAAAAAGTTAATATTGTTCGGAAAAAATGTTTTGCTACATTTACGTCATAAAATGACCTAGTGTACAAAGTGGACGGAGACATGGCCAAGGCGCCGTTTAAGTCAATAAGATATCTGTTTTTCTGTGGCAAGGAAAGTGATATCGGTTATCTTATTAAAAATAGGTCTATGTTGCTTAAACATTACCAAAAAGGAAGAAAAAGGACACTTTAGGTAGAACAATATCCTTTTTACTGCATTATTCATCCCTGCTTACACATACAAATGAATCAGGCCAAAAGCTCCTACTTGCAAAAGTTGAGGTGTTATTGCATTATTTACAGAAGATCGATCTGCGTCTCCTTAACGTCGATAAGGAAAGTTTTCCAAACTTAGAGGCTCTGTACACGACCTATTGCTAGCAAGAAGGCATTAAAGGAAAATATGCTTATAGGTGTAATGTTCTTCTTTTTCGCAAGCCGAGGTAGACGCAGAAAGAATTATAAGCGCTCCGAGCCAGCCATCTTGACAGATTGCTGCGCTCTATCGCTCGATGTCGGCCTTACCCTCACGATGAGCGGTCATTGTTTGCGCCTCTGCTGGCGGGTGTCATTAATCATCCACGTAATTGGTGCTCCACCAACGATATTGCTGCCCTTTCTTTCTACATTTATGATAATTACTTCTTTTTTTTCCAGCTCACAAATTTAGCGCATAATATGAAATTGACATTGCATACAAAGGTAAAAAAGAAAAGCTCACGGAGTTCGGGATTATTTCACTTTTATGCCATCATTCGTAGGAATCAGAAAACGTAAACAAAGGAAACAACGTCAAAAGCTAGCTAGGAGGGGGGAAGGGAGAAAATAGGAGGCTGTGAGGTGAGGAGGCCGACTTGTACGAGTATGTAGAGAACAGATGGGATTGCTGGGAGTCATATACACGTAAGACTTTCCGTGGCATCTCGCCACGGCCGACATATGGCAAAACGAACACGTAGACGTCAATAGTGTCTAACACCTTTAAAATGAATCAAAGTTAACGGGTATTGCAAGCGTCACCACCACAGCAAATGAACAAGTGTTCTCTCGCATCGTATGGAGTGAATAGGATGGACGGACGGACGAATGGAGCAAAGCAGGGAGGTCAAGCACAACAGAAAATACGGTTTGCTACCCTACACTGGAATATGGAGAAGATGGGGTGGCAAAGAGGGTGGGGGAGGGGGACATAGAAAGGTGTAAGTTGCAAGAAAAGAAAAGAGAAGCACGGAGCTCTTGTTCTTAGGAGAGCAAACAGTAGCCGCAAGAAGAAGCGTTATTGCGCAAGGGGCCCAGAAGGGGAACTAACGTTGAGTCCCTTCGGTAAACGGCGCGCGTTAGCCTACACGGCGGCGTTGCAAGGTAATTGCGTTACGCCAATGGTGTCCCGTGGCCCGAGGCCGCGTAGAGTGCCCTGTGCACGTCCGCGGCTCCGCCCTCGTCTCTTGCCGCTGACTTCCCTGCTTTTCCAAGCAACTTCGTCTATACATTATTGCGTTGCGCAAGTAAAGAAACAGCAAGACCGTGGGCGCCACAAACCTTAACCCCCCCCTCTGGGAACGTGCGTCAACGCTGTCGTTCGGCGCACTTACGACAGCGTGCCTTACACCCACACGTTTGGCCTACCGCTCGGGAACCAGCGGTTATTTCGTCACCAACGCCTCTTATGGTCGATTCCTATAGTGATTCCACAATGCCTGAAAGTGCTTGGAGGCATACGTCGTCTGACGCAGAAATGGTAGAAAAGGGAGAAATGCAAAACAGTCTTCAATTTCGGAGTGCGTGATGAATAAATGTCTCGCAAACTCTTCGGCACCTGTCGAACGTTCTTTCTTAGACCTCATGCATAGATCCAAGCACGTCTATACACTATTCTATAGTTGGCGCGACGTATGCACCGCGAAAGAGAGAAAGAGTTAAGATACGCAAACACATTTGTTTTCTCTACATTTCTGTATCTTTCGCGTTGCTAGCCGTGCGCCAAATATAATAACGCATATAGCAAACCCAGATTCGCAAGACTAAGCTCTTTTGCACTATAGAAGAAGTACGGCCGGCGAACTTCGGCCACAAGGTCTCTTCGAGCACAAATTTCGGTTGGATGCAAGGAGAATGCACGCGGAGTAGTTTGACACGAACAGTATGAACCCTTCGACGTCGTTACTGATTGATTCAAGTATGCCACTGTTTGTCCAGCACCGCACGCAATAAGTAACACTAAAGAACCGAACCCTTTCGCAAGAACTCTTTGCCATTAGCCAACCGGCCATCGTTAATTATACATTTGCTATCATACTTGGCCATCACCTGTTCTTGCCAATCCCTGTCGAGTGCGTACTTCTCAGAGAATGCTGGCTAGACGTCACCCCGAACTGTGAAAAAATATCTGCAACAGGTGCCGCTTCCTCCAAAGTGGAGTTGAGGGCCTGAACGCACTGCAGAAAGTTGTGCCTAATTTCCTTGTGCTGGCTGTTGCATTTTGCTCGGTGCGGCCTTGCCTGCCTCTTGTCAAGCGCAGCATAGGATATATGCAGTTTACTCTTAGAGTTGGCTAGAACTGTACACATTTAGTGCTGATCACGCGGCGTGTTTACGCACATACATCGTGCATTGCTGTCGGTATCACTCAAGCCTCCGAGTGCATTGCATGCAATTTGAGTACTCTTTCTGATTATCGCTTGTAGTGAGCTAAACAGAATACAAATGCAAGAAACCTTTAAGCGAAGCTTTATAGGCGGTGTTGATGGTGGTGGTGGCGGCGGTGTCACGTTGAAAAGTGGGCCGATCCTGGCGATAGTGCAGAAAGGGTATGTGCTCAATGGCATGTGCTCAATGGCACATACCAGGGACAAAAAGAAAGATAGATAGAGAGAGAAAGAGAGAGAGAAAAAGAGTGAGAAAGACAGAAAATCAACATGATGGTCAGAGAGAAAGAGAGAAAGGAAGATATATAGAAAGAGAGAGAAAGAAATAAAGAGAGAGAGAAGGGAAGCGAGAGAAAGAGAGAGAGAGAAAGAAAGATAGATAGATAGAGAGAGAGAAAGAAAAAGAAAGAAAATCACCACGAAGGTGACATACACCCACAACAAGCTTCGCTTACCCCCATTTTCTCGACAGTGGAAGGGCTGGTTATTTTTTATCACGAAAAGGAGTTATTCATTCTTATTCATGCATGTACCATTTGTGCCCTATACAGGCCTATGCAAAGCGCGTACCTCAGTCGGTTACATACAGCAGGAGACATCTGTACTTTTTCGACGTAGAAACTTTAGCTTCCATATCATGGCGCTTTCTAATTCTTCCGCTGTCGTTTCTAGCTTCCGCAGAACACTTTGCCAAAGATTTTCGAGGAGCACTTTAATACCACGATACCAAGGAAAGAGATGGCTAATGGAAGGCATTGTGCTTATGTCACCAACAGCGGGCAGCCAACGCACTGCGGCTTCCTGCTGCTCGCTGTCTCAGCACGCTAGCTGCACACTACCTGGTGACGTAAGCAGAGCGTCATCTCGAGGGGCGTGGCTTTGCGCTCTCTACAGCCTCCTAGTTTCAGTTTCGCGCACTCTGATAGCCGATATTCGTCGTACTTTAGTTCCGCGGATAACCGCACTTTTCCAGATCCAAAAGTTGAAATGGCTTGTACGGAAAGCTTGCTTCAATTTCCCGATTGCATTCGCTGTAATTAAAGTTAGAAAGGTAATAATTGATATTCGTTAATTAGTGACTAATTACCACGTATAACCCATCACTTAGTGGTCGCCACCACTGACGGTACGTCTCAGAAGGTACCATCTCTTTATTACAGAACTGGTACCTTTAAATATTAGAGTCGTCGTAGAAACACCCGGTATACTCACGGATATTGCCGGCGTAAATGCAGAAATAATTTTTGCAGCCTAGCGTTACACTTTCCACCCTGGCCCGTTTCAAAGAACGTAAACTTTATTTTTTGCAAGACCCGGAAACGAAAGAAGGAATTTGCGCATGTGTCTTACAAGCTGTGTCGGGCTGATGTAACTTGATTGGTTATAGAAACACGTTATTTCGTTCCAAGCTTATATGCATGTAGTAACCATTCGGGGTAATTTAAACTCGACGTCATTGCTAGAGCAGCCTTAGCAAATCTCCAGACGTAGTAACTGGTTTAGTGAAAACGTACTCAGTGCAAATCAATCCTTAACTGCATACAGTATGCAGACTAACCGCGTAGCAAATCACCCACGTAAAACACTCAGCTAAGTTCTTCCAACGCGCTTTAAACTTGAGCATTTGCATCCAGGTTTAACTTCGGCCTTGTTTTATTCTCATGTGTCTACAAACTACTTGCTGGTATAAACGTCTTTTTTCCTCTGTCTTTTTAACAAAAAAAAGTTGAAAGTCGAAGAAAACTATGACCGGAGAGCGTCGCTAGTGTGAGCTGTAATACCGCATTCCTGTTTGTAGAAGGACAATAATTCGCCGCTTCAGAGTCAGTAAATCGTATACCTGTACGGCGAAATTCCGCGAAACAATTACTCTCTCCGAGTATGACAAATAGATATATTTTCCAACCACATAATTTCTTAAAAGCTACCGTGAACCTTTCGGCGTTCTTCATGACATAATAATTCGTCTCCGCAATTTTTTAAATATTTTTTGCTATAACATTCTTGGCCGTGTGCGAAGCGACTTGGACTACCATTCTTTAATTGAATTCCGCGAAAACGAAATTTCCAGGGGTAAGTTTTTATTTATTTTCTTCCCGGGTGAACGGGCACGCGCGAATCCGCACACAGTGAAAGTCTTTATGAGTTCATGAATTATTAATGCTGAGACGACGGTCGACTTTCATAATATTCCGCACCCTCCACGGCCGGCCCTGCAAATCTACGGCGCTTCGGTGCACCTCAGGCGCGCGACGGATAAGGAAGTAGGAAAGAGAGAGAGGTGGGAGAATGGTAACCTGGACCGAAGTTGAGCAAACATACTTTTTCTTCATCCGGGTCTGTCGCACCACTTTCCCACATACGTATTCCGCAATATAAACGATGGGCTCTGACAAGGGGCTGAACGGAATTGAATTATTCCGTTCGGGTGTCCGATCTGTCTCGTCCCCCGACCGAGTCGCGCGCTCTTTTCCTCATAACCGCGGGAGCAGTGCGGTCGTTTGACACTCGCCTCGCACGTTTTGTTCGCTTCAGTTTCGACGCACTTTTGTTTCAATGTAAGCTTTCAGTGCAATCCTGCCGCCACCAACTCGTATCCCGCAAGGCTTCGGTGTTCTTTTTCCTATCTTCTCTTCAAAAGGCGGGGTGTCGGCGGCATTAGTGTGTGGAAAAGCCCACCTTTCTCGCAGCCACAGGCAGTGTTTAGCTGACCCAGCGCAGTTGTAATTGCACACATTTTGGTCGTGGTGTTTGTGGTGGTGGTACTTGCGGTATAACCCAGCCAGGAGAAACAGGTAAAAAAAGAAAAAAAAGAAACACAAAGAAAACTTTGTGGTTTTACGAACGGAAAAGTCTATGTTCGCGCGTCGAATGAGATATAAAGGATTCGTGAACGTGGGGCCGCGTTTCAAATTGCAACGTGTCGATCGCAGTGCAACACCACAGATCTTCCGGTGTTCCTACTCCGTTTTCATTGCCGTTTCGAGCTAGCACTATCAGTGCAAAAAAAGAGCCCCCAATTTATGAAATCACGAGTCGGCTTACAGTCTGTTTGAAAAGCCTACAGCGCTCTCGTCGCAGGAGCGTGTGGGCCGGCGTTGCGCTTCCCTTAAAGGGGCAGCGGCGATTTTGAGCTCCAGTCCTGCCGTCAATGACCGATCGGCGGCAGCCTCTCCGAAGTACAGGAGATAGCACGCTTCGAAGGTGAAACCGATTGCCTTTATGATTTTACAAAGGAATCTTACAAGCGTGAAATACATTTGACATACAGTTTTCTGAAACACCTTGACTATCTACTCCCGCTTTTACTGGTGTTGCGCAACGAAATCCCATTTTATTCCATCGAGCACGTCTGTAGTGCCACAATTTGGTGAACTTCCCAGCCTTTTATACATCCTTTTCTCTTCCCTCAGCGTACGGTAGTCAACCAGACACTTTTCTGGTTAACATCCGTGCCTTCTCCCTTTCTTTCCTCGTCCTCTCTCTGTCTCTGTAAACACTACACAGCCCCATTTCACTCAAGGCGGATGTCTGAACATTTAGAAAAGACGCAGTTATTTGCATTGGTACGCTCAGGTTCTTGCGCAAGAAAAAAATGAAGGGGCGTGCTTTCTACGGCGAAGCTCTCTTTGCATGCCCTCGCGGGATTGATGTGTCTGCTGCTGCTGCTGCCAACGTTGCCAGGATCCACCTAGCAACGGTGGCGAGCCCGCGGATACATATATATACATACAAGCGTTACTGATTTGCTGGAGATGTTAGCCTGGCTGTTCGCCTGACATGCTACTCCAGGTGCTGGGTGATGATTATGATATATACAGTAATAAGCACTTAGCAGCACATACAGTCACAGGCACACACACACATACACTATAGAGATAATTAGAAAGTTTCGTTAAGGCTCCTGGCCTGCAAGAAGGTCAGCAGCACTTCCGTGGTGCGTAACGCGCAGTGTTTTGCCATGGCCCGAGAATGTGCCGTAGTTCCAAGCTCGAGTCGCGTTGCAGGTGTATAGTGTGCCGCCTTCAAAGACTGTCTCTCTGACACGTAGCGGCCGCAGGCGCTCAGAACGCATTGCAGGTCTTCAGGGGCGTTACATTCAAAGTACATTGGCGAGTCCGTCAGTTGAATTTCGCAAACAGTGGCCACTCATCTTCGGGGCGAGGCTAAATTTGAACGCTATATCCGTCAAAGAGGCAGGTCGGTCATTATTAGGTAAGTTTTGCTGCATTACGTTGCTTTTAATACAATCACCAACCCACGCATATTGATAAGAACATCTATAGGGCTTAGGTTACCTATTCAGGACTCCGCATATATACCAGGAGTCACCGCGCCGCTCTGTCGTGCTTGACTTTATGCGAGCGCTGTGACTTAGCAACGGCGATAGAATGACCATACTGTCAGCCGAGCGTTCCCAACGTAACACAGACAGAAACTACCGTGGTTTACGGATGTATATGTTTTACTGGAAAAACAAAACATACGTCTAGCGCTTAAACAGAGTCGATGCGCCAGCTTTCCTTATACCGTTACGAAATGGATCGCGCGAAATGCTGTTGAGGGCCATGATTCCTATTGCTACTACTGCAGATATCGATGAGGCAAGCATTCTCTTTAGGGCAAATCAAGGCAGTAAGGCGAAGTGGTTACCGTTTTTCTTTATTTTTGCTATATCCAAAGCCTTTTTACCGAGCAGTAGCGTTATATGTTATGTCCAGTACATCCTTCGAGGAAGCCGCTTAACCCTCAACAATAAAGCCAGCAGTGGAATTTACAAAAATTCTGGTGCACCTGTATAATATCACAGAAGAATGTGAACTGCAATATCACTGCTGTGTTTCATAGACCCACCAGCATATATGAGGCCGCCTGTGGCGAACCAAGCGATGAACGCGAAAGCGCATGTGTGCGTGCATGCGTGCGTGCTATTATTGAGAACATTTCTCCTTCTACTCATGTTTCAGTCCCATTCCCTCTTCCGCTGTGTATATATAGGTAGCTAACTGTAATCAGTCTAGTTAATCTCCCTGCTAACCTCTCGTTTCATAACCTCTCTACCGTCTCCTTATTGCATACACGCACACTCTCTCTCACCCAGGTATAGTGGAGGAATATTGGAGAAACCTGGCCGTAAGTCTGTGAAGTCGGCTTATAAGTCTGCCAAGTCTGTCAAGTCTACACCGCAAATATGTGAAGATGCTGTCTTAGAAAGGTATTGCGATTACCTGTTACGAGAGTTTCTTTCTGATATCTTCACTGCGACACGATATTTGGAATATATATGCGTTCTTTTCTGTACGCGTGTTCGCTAGATGTAGTGGGCGTAACCCGTACGCGAGTTAGAAGAAATCGCTAAAGCCCAAGGAAGCAGAACTATACGGCCGTGCTGGCATTCTTTATTTCTTGCCATAAAATACATGGCAAGAAACAAGTAGTACAGTTGCGAAAGAGCTGCAGAATTGTAGGTTTCAAACGACTGGATTTACTCGGAACTTAGATTATGCAGTTAGAAACCTACCCGAGTGGTTACTTTGCCTTCGCTTGCCTTATTCAATGGCCAACTTGCCGAATCAAGCAGCGTTCTTGGCACACTACTGCGTTCTGATCGTTTTCCTCTTTTTACATCACTCTCGTTACGGTCCAGGAAAGTTCCTAACTCCACGTATAGTCCGCGCAAAAAGCCGGCCGTGCATGAATGCAGCAGCTGGTGAGGCGGTGCGCGCTAGGGAACTTTGACGACTGTGGGTAAACTGCCACTATACCTGCATCACGCAAAGCGGTGACCCACAGTAGCGCCATGCTTCGCTGAGCTCCCCGTGGTACACTGTGTGGTGCCTCAGTGTACTGTTCTTCTGGGAGAGACCCGCTTTTCTAATAACCGATCGAGTCGTTGCCGCTGTATCGACCGATTCTGGTTTGACCGTTGATGGAGGCAATATATAGCTTTCCTAACGGGTCAGTTTACTGCTTATCGATCGGCGTTCGATGCCGGAGCACGTAATTCGGTCAACCTGGTTCACGCTTGCCGGGAAGCCGGTCTTGGTATAGCATTTGTAACAGGCAGCACGTCGTGCCACTACGACATCACGGCGACTACAAGTCCACCGCTAGTTGCAAACTTGTTTGGAGTAGCTTAAACATTTATAGCTCCTATGTGCGCCGATGAAGAGAGGAAACGGGAGTAAACAGGATACATCTGAATTCAACTTTGGAAGCAGGAGAAGAACGGTAAAAAATAGCATGCAGCCCGCGTATTTTGGGTATGTGGTGATTCTTTCACACAACTTATTGGACGCTGTCTTTACGGTAATGCACAGAGACAAGCGTGGTCGACTATGCTATGCAAGCTGAATGTACGCCTTCTATTGAGAAGAAGAAACAAACCACAGCACAGATAGAATTTGTATTTGTAAGTGGCAATTTCTACATTTTTCATTACCCTCTCCTCATGAATGTCTCTAAACCATCCGATTCATGCAAATCCTCTACTATGGGTATACGCCACGGAGACTGTCTAACAACGCCAATAACGACGACGACGATATCGACACCAACAACAACAACGACAACAACGATGACAACGAAACAACAACAGATTTAGGCACACTACCGAGCTTCTTGTAAGCACCACAACTGTACGACATGTTGCGGCGTTTCTTAACGCATCCTCGTGTATCCTATAGGCATAGTTTCTTCTATAATATTTTTTTCCATATTAAAATGTTTATCCCCGTCTCCTATTACTAGATAAGTAATGAGAGCCTCCTCGAATTTACCTCTTAATTGAATGAATGCTTTGGTTTTACGTGCCAAACCACGATTTGATCATGAGGCACGCCGTAGTGGGGGACTAAGGATTAATTTTAACCACCAGGGGATCTTTAACGTGCCCGCAATGCACGGGACACGGGTGTTTTTTTGCATTTCGCCCCTTATCGAGATGCGGTCGCCGCGGCCGGGATTTGATCCCGTGACCTTGTGCTTAGCAGCGCAAGTTTGCCTCTTAATTTCCTTCTCTCTTGGACACATTGCCATTACTCGGTGGTTATGACATTCGTCTGCTGATGAGAATGTCACGAGTTCGATCTTCAACAGAAATGCCGCCTGCTCAGCATAAGCGTAAATAAAAGCTGCATACTCTGTATTTCAGACAACCGAGTGGACATCGTAATAAAATCAACGTAGAAAACGTCGGAAGTATTAAAAAGAATACACGGCCTTCGTCATCATTCTACACATCACATGGTCTACAGTAGTCTGAACACCAGTTTTTCCGAAACGGTTGGCTAAGACTAACACTTGTAATTTTAGCTTTAGCATAAAACTGAAAGAACGCGTTAAAGAACAGCCAGCCCTACTTTCCGGGCAATTTCTCCAAACGAAAAGCGTAACATGGCACGAAACAAAACGAACGTACTGATTCTACATGACCTGCAATAAGGAAGTCCACCACCGCAAGATTTGACCCCGTAATACACACACACACGCAAAAAAGAAAGCTCATCCGGAATCCTGCGGCAGACTTGTGTCGCCTCTAACCGATTAGGTTGTGCAAAGCAACTTGACGCAGACCCGTAGTTTTTCTGCATACGGAGGGCCAGAGGATACGGCAAGGAATTATCGCGCTATATTTCCGGGAATTCCAAAGCTGGCCACGGTTTTCCCCGTCTCGTCTCGGTAATCACAAGTAGCGCTGCGTGCTCCGAGTTATATATAAGCATGACAACTGCACAGAAGTCTTATCACGTGACAGCCGGATGGCGTCAGCGCAAAGCCTATTAAGATTACACCCCTCGCAAGATACATTCAGAGTGAACATCTCATAGAGCGATGCGTGCGAATATGTCGCCTTTGACTCAGTTTGTCCGAGGCACCTCTGCGAAAGAAGTCAACATTTATTAAGACCGAGTAAACGAAGTCGAAATAATACTGTTTTGCGGTTTGTGACTCAGTTGCGAAACGAATACTTTGAGTACTAGATGGCAAAAATGGTAAAGAGCAGAACATGGGTAACTTCAGCTTGGTGGAACGAGAGCACTACGAATTGTTTAGGCTTGCTCAATTTTCGCTTGTGCCGGCACCTTTCTTGAGAGCCGGCTGTAAGTTATGAACCCTGTTGATATGCACCCTACGTTTTCCTTTCAGTCTATGGTATTGTTGCAACACTCTGGAGCTATGATGACACGCAAAAAAAGTGTGTCTGGTAGTTGGAACACCCAGCGTGGCCGGCTTTTTATGAGTCCCCAGCCGTAGAAAGTCCGCAGTCAATGCCGATGCATAAAGCAAAAGGCTGCGAGTAGTAAAATAAAAAAAAGCAAATCAGCGAATATTGCAGTCGCTTATTTTCGTTTGGTTTCTCCCACCGCACAAGGAGAGATAAATATTTTCGCCACGGTCATTTGTTTCGCTAGAGTCACGTGACTTCATGATAGGCAAAACACTGCGAATAGAGAAAATGTGTTGCAGCATCGTCATCTGCGAGACATTACGTTATTATTGGCGAGATGAAGAGCGTTGGGCCATTCGGGCTGTCGAGAGCTGCGCGTACTGCGTAAAAAGTGAAAGAGCCTGGAAGGAAGGCGAGGAGCCGGCGGCCGCCAAGATCGCGCTTTATTGCATCTGTACGGCCTCGCTTGCCTGCACCGCTACTTTGTTGCGACTTCTGCCGCTGTCATAGACAAATGACACGGCCGGAGGAATAAAAAAAGAATGGTGAACTTTCTTCCTTTTTTTTGTTTACTTGATATTTTGTGAGAGTTCTTCATGCCATTTTGAGTTATAATACGGCAGTTTTTTTTTTCTACAGCACACTTAATGATTGAACTATATAACAAGCGGTTTTGGGACTTGATGACTGACTGGGAGGGGGGGGGGGGCAAACAATGCCGTAGCTCAACTGGTAGAACATCGAAACGTCATTGCGTAGATTACTGGTTCGGATCCCAAAAACATCCAAGTTGCTTTTTATTCCACTTTCTTTTCCATTTGCCTTTATTAAGAATACGACGCTTATTGCAATTTTATGCCTCGTTCATGTTTATTTATACATTTCAGTTATTAACACAGTTTATTCCCCCTATGCCTTTCTTGCCTGCCTTGCTGGTTGGCTTTGTTAAGCTGTATAAGAATCTTTGTTAGCAAACGCATGGCGCCTATGGATTTGGCAAACAATCGCGTATGTTACGTGTACGGTGAATATGCTCGGCATTGGAGGGCACCGGTTATGTTTTGCTCTGTTTATTACAATTCCCCCATTTTTCGTTCGTACTGTTTTTTTTACACATGTGCTCCAGCTTACTTATGTAAACTAAGCTCTCCAGCGCGTTAAGAACAAATTAATGTATTTCATAAATGATATTGCGCGTTCCGCATATCAGCAGGTCTCTGAAACCTCACCGGCTGTTTTAAGGTAGTCCCGCTTCTGTGAATCATGAACGAACTCGTACGAATCCGTGCATGCGTTCTGTACATCTTTTAATGTCCAGCCATAGGCTCTATGTACCAACCAGAGGGCGTGACGACGCTTTCATTTATCATCCCACCGTCGCCGACACCGGCCACTAGGAATGCGAAGAAAATAAAACGACATTCCAAACCATGACGACCCCGCGCTTCATCGACCATATAGTCATTGACTATAGGCTTCATCGACCGTAGACCAAAACTCGGCCTTCCAGGTGCCGAGTTCTGCTAAACTCAAGCTTGAAAATGTTAGCGTTTCCGATCTCGATCGCAAACGTGTTTATTCAAGCGGCGCATGTGCACTTTGACACCTTGAGAGTGCGGACACTCTTGCTTTGTGATAAGCGATAGGATGTGTTGCGGAGAATGTGCATCGAGTCCTTCAAAATTTTGCTTCCACCACTCGATAGGCGCTGTTGCCAACTGTGCTGCCAACAACCACAGTTGCCTACTGTAGAAAACTTCAGCGCAAGGCGCGCATACGCTATTCTGCTTAGAGCACTGCACGGGCCGATTTTTTCAGCCCGGGCCGATTTTTTTTAACGTTGGGCGGCCCGCCCGAGCCCGATCAAAACCTTTATGGCGAGACCCGGGCATGGCTCGGGCCCGGAAATGATCTACGTTACCCGCCCGGCCCGGCCCGCCACCCCTTTACCTTAGGCCCGAGCCCGGCCCGAGCCCGACTCGAAACCGGCCCGAACCCAGCCCGAGACCGAAAAATAATGTTTTTCAGAGTTGAGACGCCCGAGAATAACTCGCTGCACATTACATGCACACCACCAGAAAGCCCGATCCCGGCCCGGGCTTGCGTCAAAAAGCACACGCCGTGCCCGAGCCCGGCCCGAGCCCGTGAAAAAAAGTTGCAGTGGCTTAGCTCGGCTATGCCAGGGTATACGTAGCGTTAGCAAAGGTTCAGCTGATTATTCTTAGCATTCCTGGTTGTCTAGATTGTCAAGGATTAGCTTGATTGTCATGCTTACTGCTGCTCGAATGACACGCACGCGGTATACGTATTATGTGGCACATGTATTCATTCCTCCTACGCTGAACCGCTAATTGCCAGGCGACTACTTCGGGATCCGATGAGTCAAGCTTCTCCGTTCTTCTGCGCTGTTGAGCAGCATTTGCGCTCTCCTTCTCCATGGCTATACCACACTGGCAAACGCCAGTCAGAAGCGCAGCGGCTCCAGCGCAGTGTCAGACGGCGACTGCACAGCGAGCGCGCGCCGGCGCCAGTGCGTCTACCACGGCTACGACGTCACTCCTCTGGAATGCGCAGACCGGCGGCGGTGAGTCGCGCGCGGCGGCGGCGGAGTGCGCGAGAGGTGCCGGCTCCGGTGGCTCCGGTGCGCAAGCCGTGTGACATCACTGATCCTTGCGCATGCGCAGCACGGCTCTTGATGTGCCGCGCGAAACGGGCTTGGCTAGGCCAGTGTAGCTAACGCTACAAAACTGCTCTACCCGGCCCGGCCCGGCCCACGGGCCGGGCCGGGCTCGGGCTTTCGGGTAAGCCCCGAGCCCGTGCAGTGCTCTAATTCTGCTGTTCTTAGTTACATCAGCTGGGTGAACACAAGAGGCCCATCATGCATGAAGAACGCGAATGAATCAAGTAGAGCACGTAGCCCAGTTCTTATTTTGCCCTCTCTCGCTCGTGCAGGATGCGTGTTCGCGCTGTCTTAGTGAATCCTCAAGTAAATGGAGCCCGCTATGGAATATTTTAGCCAATGAGAAATGACCAGGTTCGCTGCCCACACTTGATTATAGCGCTCTCCGCTGTGGTAAATATATTTAGTTCAGAAGGCGGGGAAACGGCACGACGGGATTCTTGTGAGTTTCGCGACGTCGTGAAACCGAGTGCAGCTTCTTGCCGAGTCATTCTGACTCTATTCATTATAGGTTATTGTACACCAGTTACTATTATATTCTCCAATCGCATTGATAAACTAATAAGGCTTATAGAGGAGATTCGTGGTTGGCCATGTCAGAGTGAATATTGCGCTAAGGGACGACCAAGCGAAAACGAAGTACGCGAACTACAAACTTTAGTATTTAAATGGAAACTTACACGTGAACGTGCAGCCACTAAAAATGAAATACAGCGAGAGAGAGAGAGAAAGAGAGAGAGAGGGATATAAGGAAGGCAGGGATGTTAACCAGTCCAGAGTCCAGTTGGCTACCTTACGCTGGGGGAAGGGAGAAGGGGAAGAGAAAGAAGGGAGAGAGAGAGGGTGGGGGTATGGAGACGTGCACGGACCGTACTGCAGAGTACAAACCAGACGCTCTCAGAAAGCGCAAAAGTGCCTTCACTGCCTTCTGAGCCGATGATCGGTGGGGACGGTGTTCTAGTATAATCTGTTCATTCAGAGAACGATCATCTAGTTTCAGAATGAAAACCAAACAGACGAGGAGCGATTAGAGTACTCGTCCGGCAAACGCTGTAAAGTTTCTTCATGGAATCAGTCAGCTGCTTTGTAAGCGAGGTGGAAGGCTCGATAACACACGTGACTTTTTTGCGCAAGGCCATTGTAGTAAGCTTCCTGTACCTTTTCTACTTAGGAGATTATCGTTTGCGAGGAAGACTGAGGTATTGAAAATTCAGATTCACATTCGAAATTTCTGCAATGCGCTGCAGTATATTACCCGGAGCAGTAACCGAAGCACAGGCGGGAGCTTACTTCCTAAGGCCCGCTTGGCCTTTAGCCTACGTACGATTAGCCACGATTGGCATTTCTTCGCAGATTTTCTCTCTTGATAACATATATATTGCAATCCTCACTCTGGCACTGAAGGAAAAAGCAGTCACTCCAACCAGAATTGGCTAATGTCAACGGATTGTTTCAGTTAGCTATGAGTAGTAAAATTTCAGATGGATTGCGGTGTTGTGACGGACCACACAATAGTGGAACAAATCTCCTGTGGGGGAACCGAAACGTTAATGTATTTTAAAATATATTTCAACCTTCTTTTAGGTCGGTGTCTCAATCCCTTCCTTTTAAGTAAGAATAGTTAAACAGGCAGCTGATGGAAGAAGTCCGGAGCGCGAAGTTGTGTAAAGGATTTCCACAAGGAAGCATACTCAGACCATTTCTCCTTGTTTTCGTTATGGCCGACCTGCCTGATGCAAGTCGTTATCATCACCGCTTTCATCGTCACTTTGAAGTAAGTCCGACATGAACAACTACTTGCGATTCCTTCATGAACCAAGTTTTTATGGATTGTTCTGAATATCAATTCTCAGTAAAACAAGACTGTCAGCACGCACGCGTCGCCTATTTCCTCGTGACCGGGGATTTAAGTGCGTATATTGACTGGTAGCACGTACTGACGGCCGTTGATGCCGCCATAGTTTTATGCAACAAGCACACTGTAACCGGCACGCAATGTTGGTGATCTTATCTCCAGCCGAACCGTGGAAGCTGTGAAAAGGGCAACATTATGGTCCCCACATGACGTTATGTGAACATACTTCTTATTCTAAAAGAAAGGAGGTCTGTTCTTCGTACCTTGCCACAATCAGTTTTATTTCTGCACCCTTGACGTGCTAGAGACCTACGGGAGAGCCAGACAAAATATATGGAAGGAAATATTTCTTCTATCTGAAAGCTACGGGAACTCAGAGCAATGGTGTTTACTAAAGACCACTATCGACTGCAGTGCATGGAGCAGGATGTGGAAAGAGAAAGGTAGAAGGCAGGGAGGTTAACCAGAATAACGTCCGGTTGGCTACCCTACACCGGGGGAATGGGAAAGGGGAAAACAAAAATTCTGACTAGCTACAGTGGACAGTTCGTGTCTGAGTTATGCAAAACAACCGACGCAAGTGGCAGCGGCGTTGGCAGGACCAACAATATACGGCAAGAATACAAGGTATTCAACAATATATGACTGATAAAAGGGAATGCGGATAGTCAGGCGTTTGCCTATTTTCCGAGTTCCCTATTTGGCATGCAAACAGTGCACTAAGAAAACGCGCTGGCAGTATCCTGTTTTCATTTTTGGTTGGTTATCGTAGCGCATTCACTTGTTTATTCCCTTTGCCGCCGTAACACGCAGAATCAACACAGTTGCACATGTAATAACGTCATGTCACCGCAAGGTTGCAATCTGAAAGCAAACCTAGTTCACTCTTGATATGGCTCTATGTGTGATAACTCGTAAAATTGGGCTAATTTCTGTTACTGAGGTAAGTGAGGACTAAGTTGGTTTACCTTCTACGCTGGGAACCTTGTTTTAGAGTTCAGGTTATTATGTCTGCAATGCTTCCCTTTGGTTCCCGCTTTGACCTTCTGATAAGATTGCCACATTCGCCACTACTTGCTCTTCTTTTTTATTTTTGTTCGTGTGTGATTGGTCAGGAAACACGCAAAAAAAAAAGAAAACACGTTTCACAAAAGCAAAGGTAGATTGCCTTCCGGGCCTCGGTGCTGGTCGTGCGTTTCTTCATATTTCAATGAATACGCAACAACGTTCCACTAACACGCTTGCAAAAGAGTTGGTGGAAATCGCCACTCACCCTGGAGCACCGACAGTGCATGGTACGTTTGGGTGAATTCGAAATCAGCGACTTGTGTATTGAAAGTTGCGGCCCGTCGCGAGCTTATTGTGCCCTCCGCCGAGATATAGTTGCATTTAAATATGCGATATTTCGGCACTTTCCATCCGTTTCCTAAGACTATGAAGAGAGCAAGAACCTTGAATACAATTTGCGTATTTGGAAGGTCATTTAGAATAGATGGCTGGTAGGTAAGGTGGTAGGGGTAACTTCGGTCGATTGGAAGCGGAACGTTGACAGCTACTACATTTGGCTATGGCACAATGCCTCCTTTACCAAAATTCTATGTTAGCATGCTTGCAAAGCGCCATGCAGACTGCAGCGCAGGTTTCAAACCACTCCAATTTGGGCGCGGGTAAGAGTTTGTCATTATGCATAAAATAATTTGTTGCACGCAGAAACTATGTATATTCACAGTACACTATCTTCCTTTGAAGTTAAATTGGAAACACCTGTTTTTGATTCGTGTTGGCATCTTTCGCTCTTTCATTTCATAAATATATGTGTGCCTGCCGACGTTACCTATTGCAATCGCATTATGCTACAAGATTCGTAAAGTTCAACAAACGACGACAAGGAAGCAAGCTTCACATGAAGAGATTAGATCCTTTAAGATTATCATCGTCATCATCAAATGCGAGTTCTGTGTTGGCTCAGGTAAGAGGAAGAAAAAGGTCTTCGTAGAATTTACGATTTTTGTGGACAGGTTCTACAGATGATTATCTTACAAGACTGCGTAAGAACGACGAGAAATATGCCCCTGTGATTGTGGTTAACGTCCGAAAGGAGATGCAGATGAAAGATGGCGGCTGAATTGTGTGAGCATCATGCAGCTGTCAATGACACATCCTGGAATATCGAGTGCTAAGTGCTAGGATGATGTTTTTTTCCTGTGTTTCACTCTGTGCCTCAATGAAGGTTACCGTCTTTATTTTTTTGCCGGTTAGGGCTACAAAAAGCGTACTGAAACTCTGGAGGTATGACCAAAGGAAAATAAATTAAGCTGATGACAACAAACGCTTTTGCAGAAGTTCGTCTATCTTTACAAAGAAATTTCTTATGGTGTCAATGTTGATCTAGTGGTATAGATTTTAAGGTCAAGGTATTTCCTAAGCATTATCATCTGATGGCACTCTCAGTGCGACATCTCATCTTTATTGGTACGAGCATTGTAATCGCTCTTTAGTGCGCGCGGTACCTGTACCAGGACAGCACCCACATTTGATATGTCGTTTTAAGTTTATTAAGATGTCATGTATTAAGAAATTTAAAACTGCCTGATCGTCGGTCAGTCCTGTCGGGATTAAGCACAATTGTTCAGGAACAAGAACAATTATACTTTTCTATAAAAAAAATTGTGCCGCTAAAACCAATCCCATGTATCAATATTATTTTTACAATTTCAACATTACAATCTTTTACATTGTGTGGAAGTTCGTATTACCCCTTCCCCCTTTAAACGCCAGCTTCTTGGTCAATCCCCAGTAGTGGGAAAGCGCCATTATTTAAAGAGCAAGAGCGCAAAGAAGTCTCGCGGCCTCTGTGCCTTGTTGGAAAGGAATCATCATCAGCATAAGCATCTATCCAGGCCGCCTTGTCATCGTGTAGCTTCAGTCACTGAAAGGCAAGGACGCCATGAGCATGCCAGAAATTTCTTATGGTGTCAATGTTGATCTAGTGGTATAGATTTTAAGGTCAAGGTATTTCCTAAGCATTATCATCTGATGGCACTCTCAGTGCGACATCTCATCTTTATTGGTACGAGCATTGTAATCGCTCTTTAGTGCGCGCGGTACCTGTACCAGGACAGCACCCACATTTGATATGTCGTTTTAAGTTTATTAAGATGTCATGTATTAAGAAATTTAAAACTGCCTGATCGTCGGTCAGTCCTGTCGGGATTAAGCACAATTGTTCAGAAACAAGAACAATTATACTTTTCTATAAAAAAATTTGTGCCGCTAAAACCAATCCCATGTATCAATATTATTTTTACAATTTCAACATTACAATCTTTTACATTGTGTTGAAGTTCGTATTACCCCTTCCCCCTTTAAACGCCAGCTTCTTGGTCAATCCCCAGTAGTGGGAAAGCGCCATTATTTAAAGAGCAAGAGCGCAAAGAAGTCTCGCGGCCTCTGTGCCTTGTTGGAAAGGAATCATCATCAGCATAAGCATCTATCCAGGCCGCCTTGTCATCGTGTAGCTTCAGTCACTGAAAGGCAAGGACGCCATGAGCAGCAGTACCGTGCAAGTGTTCCGAACTAGTTCCTTCAACACGCACCGCCGAGCACCCTGGGTGCTCCTCTATGGTGCAATCAGCCTCACAGTTACGATGCTCATCATCGTGTTCCTGGTCTTCTTATTCGGCAAAATGCTGCCAGTTAACAGGCGCTCCGAGAAGAGTTCGTCGACATTCTGCTGCCCGCACATTCTGGAGAGGGTCTACGAGGACGTCGACTTCCGCCGCGATCCTTGTGAGAATGTTCTCGACTACGCCTGCGCCGGCCGAGCGTTGCCGGCTATTCACAGGGGCGGCACAGTCCAGTCTTCTACGGTAGCGTCGCTCGGAGATCCCATTACCGGCAACCCCGTCACAGCAGCAGGCAAGGCCATCGCAGCTTACTACAAGGTGTGTTTCGAGCATTCCCATGCGAAGGAACCCGGCTACCTGGTTGCTAGGGCAGTCCTGGACGTCGCCGCAGCCAAGGCCTTCATGCCAGCCGATTGTTTGGTTCGACTATTGTTTGAGCTGTCCCTTAAATACGACTTGCCCTCATTGCTGAACATACGTGTCGAGACGGCAGGTTCCGGCATTTCTGCCTACTTGAGCATCACGTTTGCGTCACTCGCCACTATTTCACAGATACCGACTCCGGCCATATTTCAAGCTGTGAAGGTAGGCGCACTTTCTACGATTAACGAGGAACTTTCAACGAGCGTGCCACTTGAGGCTGCTGACGTGTTCTTTAATGCCCTGGAGCGAGCAAACACGTATCAGGCGGAAACAAGCACTTTACAAGACCTCCAAGGCGCAATACCGAGCATTACTCCGGCTCGATGGAAGAACATTACGGATAGGTTTGTCCCCTCAAACAAGATCTACACTATAGTCGGTGTGCCACTCCACATACTGCGAAAACACATCAGCGAGTGGATGGAGTATGATGCTGAGCCAAACAGCGTTACACTCGCTCTGCTGGGAGCCTCGATCCACCTCGTGTCAAGGATCACCGTGACTGGTCACAATGACGAACAGAGGACGAAGGCGTTTTGCGAGTCCGCCGCGAAAGAACTGCGGCCACTCTGGGTGTTGAGAGCTGCCGGCCGTTCCCACCCGCAAGAACTGAACAGTGCTATAGAAGGCGTCTACTGGCACGTCTTAAGGAGAGTGCTGCGCATAGTGAGCTTCACAATGGTGAAGAGCGACCGAGACCATTTGACGAGGAAACTAGTTCGGATGCACCTGCTGTTTCCTTCAGACGTTGCACCCACCGAACAGCCCGTTCCCAAACTGACGGAACACTTCGCACGCGCTTACCTGAGTGCTCGTGCGTACATGTTCGAGGTACGGCGCCATCAGGCAAGCATTGTAGGTATCACCCGCGACTTTATGGGCGAACTGAACAGCGCAACCATCCGTTCTACGGCGGAGACACTCGCTATACCGAGCGGCATCTACGCTTCAGTGGTGGCCATGAACACTACGGAAGAGTTGCTCCTGATGCCCACCATCGGCGTGCGAATAGCGAACGCGATTTGGGAAGCTGTTCTAACGGGAAACTGGAGTCGTGGAACCAAGACGCTGCTGCGCATTTATATTGACTGCATCAAGGATAAGGTCAAGGCGATATCTTCGACCCACGCGGCTCTCTCGATCTCGCAGTGGCTTAGTCTCGAGACTGTTGTAGAGGCGACTCGCGAGGACGACTGGCACGCCCGCGTCGACGGCTCGAGAAACCTGACGTTCAGCCAGCTTTTTTATGCGATGTACGTGCAGCACCACTACTGCAGTGGTCTACCCTCGCAAGATTCGGAGAATTTCGTCAAGGAAGCTAACGCACTGATCAGCTCGTTTCCCGACTTTGTTTCTTCGTTCAAGTGCGGCAAATATTTGCATAATGAAGTCCCGGAGTGCTTGCAACATTTATTTAGGCAGAAAAGATAGATATCTTAGTTGATAATACACGTGCTAACGTCTTCAATTCATGTCGTACTTGCACTGTTCTTGACAGCATAATGAATTAATGATAGTGTAGCTTTGGAAACTTACACGGGTGTCACATGGCGCGCATTTGATCGCGACTGAGCCTGATCCGGATCGAATTTCTCGGTCGCGATTGGCTGCTATGCCCAAGTTGCGGGAGGAAGCTAATCGCGGTCGAGAAATACGATCGGGATCGGGCTCGATCGCAACTGAAAGTGGCTGTGTGACACCGGCATAACCAGGCGGCATGCCATGTTGTGTTTGCGAAACGAACAAACAACAGCCATTTGTAAGTAATGAATTGCTTCTGAAAAGATACATTACTTTCGTGTTTCGAACGTGTTCAGATAACATTTTTATTTTCTTAACGGAGCGTTGCAAAGCCGCATGAGTTCGTGTAGATGATTCAAACTTTGCTGCGAAAAATTTTTGGCTAACTTCTACATTACGCGCCGAAGAGGCAAGTATAACCGTGAGCTTGAGGGGTGGCATAGGAAAGTTCGCTACCTATCTTAGAAACGCAGTGAGCTATAGCTTGTAGTCCAAGATTCTAAGCCACTGAAAAACTCTTCGCTGCGTGCTGGGAATGGCTCTGAAGAACTGGTGTGCGAGCATATTGTCACGTGGTAATATGATACACTGTATAAGAACACCATGCCTGCTTTAATTCTTCGTTATTTGCTGTAAAGCTGCTTTAAACAACGCTACGTCAAGTTATTAAAGTGGCGTTGTTTCCCTGTCCCGCCAGCGCACTGTCTCGACCATGTTGGCAAAACCTACAGTTGTCGCACACACGAGCTTGAGCGCCACGCTATTGCATTCATCCTAAACGTAATCCGCGTGGACAAAATCGTATCATATAATAAGAATTGCCACGTAGAAAGATCGTATATTTAATAAATAAATACTTCTTGCACAATGGAATGAATATGTGCACGTCAGAAAAATAAGCACGTTTTGCAGCTTGTATCAACATTAAAGGGCGTCGATGTTAATTTAGTGAAACTTAATTTCATCTGATCGCCTTTTCTTGTATTCATGCTTTTCATATGCCCAGTTCTTGAAGCTCGCCCTTTAGACTGCGTTACCATTACCCCGTTATCATTGTCCCGCTAGTTAAAATTTGTGGTCCCATTTATCAAACGCCGAAAACGCCTTATACTATCCATACATTATTCTTTTGACGTGATCCAACTCATGAGTGTCAACCCTTAGGCCTATAGAAACTGTGCAGATTATAAAAGTCATTCGGTTTCAAACTATAACGTCGTATTAGCAGTAAGCTTGTTTTATCGTAGATCGAAAAGTAAATTGTGCTTGATGTTGGTGTATGATCATGCCTTTTTTATAAATTTGATGCGTCGTATTCCTACCCATGGTGCCAAACGACTCTTCCCAATTATGCCACCTTGAGAATTTCAGTTTCGGCTGCACCGTAACCCGTGTGTCGCTGTCTTGTAGCAAAGTTAACAGTTGGACGAGTTGGTGAACGTTTACGCTTCCGGTGCCTTTCGTCCTCTTTGCTCTGCTCAAAATATGCAATGTCACTGTCTTGTAGCGCTCGTCCCCTCCCGAAACCGGCGGCGGCCACTTCACCGTCCATTGTGTGTGCGTCATCCCCCAACGCGCGCTGTGTGCATTTCTGAAGATTGCGTCTATCCACAGAAGTCGTGCGAAATCGTCCAATGCGAAGCTTTTACGTCCAAAGATATCCAGGGCCGGCAGTCACGTTTGGGAAGAGCTTGTCGATTATCCACGACGAGCCCCAGGGGCCATCAGTAGCTAGACCGAGCTCGCCGGTGACACGTCTGGCTCGCCGTGTGAGCTACGGAACAAATACAGACTGGCCGCCACGGAGATATTTTTTGCGAAGTTCCCCCCGGGGACGGCCTGCTGTCAGAGGAGAGGCTCACTAATGAAGACGAAGGAGGTCGTACTTCCATAACTAACCGGTAACGTTAATATAGACGGCACAAATGAATTCAGGCAATCGATGTGTTATTCTCCGAGGCAGTTTTTCTCGAAGTCTCCTGCAGACTTGTCTTTCAAGGAAACTAAGTCATCACTCGACATGGCTCAACACAGCAAAAACACACATGTAACGAGTAGGCGTGTACGTATAGCCATCTGTGCTACCGTTGCATATGTGACGCTTGCCGGCCACGGAATTACACAACGAAAGAACAAACGCTGCCTAACTATCCTCACCACACAAGTTTACTCCTTCAAGTGCACCCTTCCCTTAATTACCCGAATGAATTTCTTTCGCTATTTCTTACGGATAGCTTTGTTTTGGATCTTTCTGCCATTTTCGTATTCAGATGGGGGCGTTTGTTGCCGAACGCTAATCAACTCTTTGAGACGCACGTGTTGTCGCATAAGAGCTTTTGGCGTCAGAGGGTTGAGATCTACCTTTTTTTTTTCCTTTTTTATCCTACTTTATCGGTGATGGCGCTGTGTCACGTCTCTCCCCCGCTAATTATTTTCTTGCCTTCTGATCTATGAACGAAATGCTCCCTTGAGTAACACAATTTTATTGTCATATACTTGCCAGCCTTTTTGTGCCAACTTTAACTGTTCCGTTGACACTCCGTAGATGCAATTTCTGTGGTAAGCTAGTTTGGTTCCAAAATCAAACAGTACCCAAAATAGGGTTTGTTTCGTTTTGTCACGATATTCGTTCGAGACGTTAAGTAGCAAACATCGCCGACTCTTCGCCAATGGTCCTCAATAAGAAAGGATTTCGTCTGGCGTGCTTACACTTCTACTTCCGTTCTTTTTTTTTTTTTTAGTGTTACCAACTTGAAAGAAGACAATATCCTTTGCCACATCCAAAATTAAGCAAGGAAGAAGCCACCACCCTCTGCAGACTACAAACGAATACATATGTCCATGGAATTATCATGCACCGGATGCATCCCACTAAATTCTCATACCTATGCCGATATTGTGATGTACGAGACACCCTCCAACACATGGTGTTGCTGTGCCCACACCGAGAGAAAAAACAGTCAAGACGATGCCTCAGAACCGCTAAAAGCCATCGAAGAAACGTGGGAGGCAATCTTAACGGCACAGAGCCTGGAGCATCAGCGAAGTCTGGTGGACCGGGCCCGGGCTGCGGCCTTAGCCAACGGCTTTCTGGCCTGAGAGAGCCGCCCACCTAGGGCGAAGAAAGAACACTTTCTTGCTGTTTCTAACAATAAACTTTAATTCCTCCTCCTCCTCCTCCATGAGTGTGACGTAAGGACACGAATGAGGGGGAGTCAGTGAGCCAATTATTTAGTCCACATGGCTGTAGTATACTACTTGTCTCGTGAAACCAGGTCCAGCCGCAGTCGTTTACTGTTAGCGAACCAGAAGGTCTGACCATTCGAAAAAAAAATCTGTTTTTGGTGTTCCCTCTAATTCCCTTCTATATGTCTCCAGCTAAAGATAACATCTCTAGCAGACTTTCCCGGCATGAAACGGAATTATTGAGGTCCCCTATCGCAGCCTTCCATTTGGGATCTTTTCGAATACATACGTTCCCGATGTGTGAGATAAGCTCTATGTCGGTGTTCCGATAATCCGAGCCGCATTATCCTTCTCTCCTCGACTTATGTCGAGTACTGCCATCGCCCAGCTTTGTAAATTTGAAAAGCCGGTTAAAGGAGATGCAGAACGTCCGCTAGATATACCTCGGAGGTTTTGTACATGCCGATGGACTGGACTCGCTGAATTAGTAATGCTGCAGCGATGCGCGCTTCTATATACAGTATGGTATACTGAGTGTCCCACGTAACTTGTACCAAAATTTAATCATATTCAAGTGTCACGTATCTGTACAGAACGAAGGTAATGCCGTTTGCCGTCACTTGGAGCAAATCAAAGGTTTTCTTTTTTTTTGCAATTCGCCTAACTACATAATTGGTTATTATGAATTATTCAACTTCTCAAATATCCTACTGCCAAATATTGGCGCGGCGTTTTTCTGTGTTTCACGGGCATTCTTTCAGGCTTGAAAAAGGAACTTTATGTAGCACGTATTGTGCCACAGAAAACTGGATCGAGAATTTTTAAGTATGGTCTACAATTTTGTCATTGACACTTTTGGTCTGAATATAATATTTGAGAAGTTTATTAATAAATATTAAAGTAAGAAATAGTAATATAGTAATATAGTAAAAATAAGAATGCTGATTCTACATGCATCTATTTCTATTCCCCATCATCCCTCATCACTTCATCGCTCCTTTCCCTTCGCCATCCCCTTTCCAGTTAGCTGAGGCAAGCTTCTCCGGCTTTCTGCAGATTCAATCCTTCCCTCTGCCTCTTTCCTTAAAGAACGCGCCTTCGAACAACTGCATTCACTCAGCCATAGAACGACCGATTCCACCGCTCATTTCAGAGGGCGAATGAACGCCCGCCAGTGGGAGCGGTTGCGACAGCCGCCACGTGATTTATTACTCGAAGCTTGTTCTCCGCACCACTCGGCTCTCGGCCCTGGTTCACCGATACTTCCGTTTCGAAACTCTTCAGCGACCACCAAACCCAGTGTAGCTAAACCACTCTCGAGAGGCTGGCGTTTGTTTCGGACGTCGCGTGCATTATGAGTGCAGCGTAATTTATGAGTGCCTTCGAGAGTGCTCAACATATTAGGCTTTACTGGAAGAAGACGCATAGCGCTAGCTGTTGCCGTTTTTCGCGTAACTGCGGAACTTAATTCGCGTTCACTAGAGTGGGCACAAACCGAACCGCTTTTTATCGGCTGGCAGACATTCTGGCATTACGCACGGTGGTCGTTTTGCTCAATTCTCAGCAGCAGCACTTTCAGTGCGCGCGTTTATTAATGGCTGCAAGGATATGGAAGAGAAAGATGAAATATATTCCTATACCAGAGTACACTTCCTTGTCTTACTGAATTCACCACTACACTGAGGCAAGAAAATATGCATCAAAGGTCATGTGTTGAGCAGAGATGACTGCATTATAGGCTGCAGCCATGAAGCATGCAGCAGTTCCTTCCCAAAGAAATGAAACATTGGTTCTACAGTCGGTGGGGCTGCATCGGGTCACAACGGTTGTGTTGTACGTCACTATAGTTAATAAGCAAAGCCTCTAATTGAAAAAGCATCACTTGTATTTTCGCAACTCGTTGCCTTCTGCTTTCCCAAACTATTTTTTCAATATGATCGCATCTTCTATATCCAGAACTACTATTATCGACCTGAATTCCTACGTCACCGGAACTTTGGCTTGGTTGAAAACGCGCGCTCTACAGGGCACCCTCTGGGGCGCGTTTCAAGTGCAACAACGATAACAATGAACACGTGACAGATTTGGGAGTTGTAACATTATGCGGGCTTTCCGCGCGTGGTTAAAATCTCAAAGTGGAGGAAAGTCGAAGCAACGATTTCTCACGCAATTACCGGTGGGGCCTATTTCTATCGGCGAGCTGTGCCTAATTACCAGAGAACTGCAGGCTTCAACGTTCAAGCTGCTCCGGTGACGCTGCCGTTTCGATGCTCCCCTTAACTGCCTATTCGCAGGTTTCTGGCTGGTTCAGTTGCTGCACAGCGCTGCACGCGGCGCCAGTTCTGCAAAGCCCTTCAGACGGCGTATAGCAATGGGCGCGTAAGCGCAGTGCGATTGCAAGTTCCGCGCCCGAGTTAGAAGGCGAGAGATGGAGAGATATACTCACGGCTCGGGGCTAAGCCTCGGCGCGCTCTCCGTTCCGCGCAGTGACCGTCTACAGGCCTCCCCCTCATTCAGGCATAATTGCCGACACGCATTCCCCGCAAATGCCTCGGGTGTCCCGCCCGTCTCCGTGCGCACGCGAGCGGAAAACGGAATGGCCGCTCTATACGCACGAGGGAGCGATGCGACGCGCACTCTACGGCGTTGGGCTGAACACTTCGGGGATTACGGTATACTTTGAGCCAACCAAAGGCTGCATAAAACCAAAACAATCCAGCAGAAAAACGACGCAATAGACAGCATGCGAGGAAGGGACATACAGATGGGCTTCAGAAATGCACAACGTATTACTTTCCTGTTCTTTCTGTTCCTGCATGTACAGGTTAAATTCGTTTCTTATGTATATGCAATGCTGCGAATTCTTTCCTGCTATATTTGTCTCTTAACATAATCAATAGTTTTAATGATACTCATGATTTATTATTTTGTATTAGGCTCCGAACGGTGTTTCGTGTACTTTTTAACGCGCAGTACGCGTACTATCATTACTGCGGCTAACGGTGGTATTAGACGACGCGTAATATGAGGCTGACAACCACAGTCTGTATCCCCGCCACTATACGCATTTTTTTTGTAAACGCACAGTTTAGCGATACTTCTGTCTGCTGGCTGAAGGCAGTTACTGAGACGATAACTGACCTTTCCTGGTGTGATAGACTTTTTCTCTTCAGTATGAGATAAAACCGGTGCCCCATTTTCTTATTATGCGTTTCCTTGGCCATTCCATATATATTACGAATCCACCCCCCCCCCCCCCCCTCCCCAGAATAAAAATAAATAAATAACTACGAAAATTTGCGCTTTTCTTCTCGTTATAAATCTTCTTTTTTCCCCTCTCTAACTTTCGAATGAAGAACGAGAAGAAATAAAATGTCACTTTTGAACTGTGGGACGAAGAGCGCCCTTCATTGCATCATCATTGCGACGTCATTGCGTCCATGATTGCTGAAGGAGACCGTAAAGGCAGTGACGACCTCCAGACGTCCGAGGAGCTTAAGGCCTGGAGTTTCACGCTCTGCGTAAGTGTGCTGCTTGGCTTGACGGTGTCGATCATCATCCTGCTCTGCCTTTTCAAGCCACTGATTCGATCTTTGATGGCGCACGCCTACTGCTGCCCGCGTGTGCTGGAAGAGTTTATTCATGACGCCAATCCCAGTGCCAATCCCAGTCGGGACGTCTACGACCACGTATGCTTCATTTATGACACTTCTTCGGCACTGAGCTACATCGAGGATGTCAAGAAAACAGGCTGAAGGTTGAGACCTGACTGCCTTTACCAATCCGTTCGTATGTGTAATCATGCTTGTCATGAGACGTGTCAAAACATGTCTGGCTGCACTCTGGAAAGACCGTGTTGAAGGAACGGGACCGTGCAACGTTCTGTGAGCTCTGGCACTTACATAATTTACGTGACTTACCACCACTGCAAGTCAGCCTTTGGTTGCCTCCCTTGGCTACTTGTGACGCGAATGCTTTGCTTTTGGCGTTCTCTGATTATTTTCTGATGTACCAAACCACCTAAAACTGCACGAGCCCTCGTTGCTCACTTTCGGGGAAGTCCAAGTCTTTCTATTGTGTGTGTGTGTGTGACCATGACATATTGAAATACAATTAACAGTTAAATAACAAGACGTGTGTCTGCGCGGTTTGACGAAAGAAATTCAATGAAATACGCAGGAATGCACTGAAAGCTTTCTTTATACAGGATGGCGCCGAAAGAAATTGTGACAATTGAAAAACCACAGGTTTTCAAAGTGCGTCAGCAACCGTATTATTTGTAGTAATTCGGTGTCTATTATGTGCTCTGAATTAAGTCACGCAGTAGAATAACCCTACCGGTACGCAGTTCTACCAGTAGAACTTATGTTAATGAGCTTGTACTGATGGTGAGCACCACTTGTACAAATTCAGGACAATAATACAGAATTGTTGCCCTCCATGCAGCTTTTTTTTTGTAAGTTTTCGTATAGATCATTATACAGAAGTGAGCGAAACAGCACCGTTGAATTGTACGAGGATTCATTAACCAGTAGAGCATGGCGCACAGTGTACTGCGAGTTCTAACGCAAACTGAACACCAAATACGGTCGTATCGTCTTTGTCACAGTAATCGCAATACATTTCGTCGTATATTTCATATTTTTCATATCGCGTGCAGTAGGCTTCGTGCAACAAAGAGCAGGTTTTATATTTTATTCAAATGCAAGAACTTGCGACAGTGCCTATAATTAATTCCGATTGCGGGTGTGACATCAAAGCTGAGAAGCGATTGTAAGCATTAGCACGAGCAAACGTGGCAAGACTATTCTGAATGCAATCAAGGATAAAAAAAAGAAAAAAAACTCTTGACAGCGTAAGAAGTGCAGAAAAGATAAGAAAGAACAATGGGTGACGACGCTGCCAACGTCGTTTGAACAAGGCTTTCGGGAAACTTGCTGCGTATGCAGTCTATACTCATGTGATGCGAATAAAAAAACGGAGACTTCGTTTAATTGTTTCAGAAGAACACTTGGACGCCAAAGAAAACGCACAGAATATGTTAGTTTTCAATTTTGTAGGCAGACTTTTTGTTGTGAGCTAACATTTAAGGGAAATCCCGATATGTTGCAGCAACTACAGGACTGTCGCGCAAGACTGGCAATATGATAAAATCTTTCACAAAAGCGTTCATAGGGAACACAAAGCACGACTACCGCTCGGCAAAGGAAACGACGCTGGGATTATTTGTAATGTGGCAGCAGCACATGGGCGTAATATTTGAAAAGTGAATTGTTTCTCGTTCACCGAGTGTGCATCCGATGTTACGATATAGCAGCGCGTCAAATGAAAATTAATGCACAATAAAAATAAATTGAGAAAATGAACGTTTAGAGGTTTACTTAAATGCCAATAAGTGTCAAGCTGCACTTCCCCTCTACAAGTGAAGATTAATGACAATTTTCTCAGCCTCTTGCGGTTGCTACGTTTACTTCGTTGGTTAATTTTTAACTGGCTTGTACAAATTTAACGTGCTATTCGGCGGTATCCCTCGAACCTACTTCTCTTGCTTGCATGGTGGTGAGGGAAATGCAACGCTTTGATCTAGCAAAAGGAAATCTTTCATGCTAGGACACCTGCATTTTGGAGGACATATTTATGGCACATACGTACGTAAAGAATGCTAAATGTTTATTTAAACGTGTAAAGATGACTTTCATAAAGAAACAAATATGTCTTATTTTTCATAACTTCCCTAGCGTCCCACTTTACAACTGTTAGCAAAACTGCATTACGTGCGAACATAACAACACATTATTGCAAACTTCTTCGGTTTAGTTAAGCTGTGTATTATTGGTTTCAATGCCTAATCTGTATTGCAGAATTTCGTTAGCTGCCCTGATGAAAACACTTCGATCAGGCTGGCGAAAGGAAAACGCTCCTGATAACCCAACTCGTGAATTGCGCCATGACAAAAAAAAAAAAAGAAGACGCATAGAACATAAAATATCAAACATCAACACCCGCAACAATTACAAGTGCAACGAACACATGGCCCCCGTTATCTTGGATACTGTAGCTTTGCAGCGGAACGATTTGTAGAACTCTTCGAAGGCGGACATGAACAGGTCCACATCCGAACCAAAGGTCAAGGATTTGCTGTTCGGTGCCTTGCAGAACAAATAGTGCACGAGGGTCATGTAGAAGATCTCCCCGCGGGTCAGCTTCCAACCGGCGCCTGTGTCCACCCAGGCGTTCCACTGGGCACCCGTGCTCGCTTCGTAGCTTGTCTGAACACTCAGCCACAGGAGCTCTGATGGCCACTCGATCAGCGATCGGCTGTTCTTTCGGATGCATTCGCGGTACGACCGCAATGCCGCGTTACTCGAGACGCTCCAGTTGCCTTGAAACACAAATTGCCACAAGGAATCGGCGAGATAGACTCCCACTGTTGGCATCCACACGAGCGGCTCCGCCGTTTTGCTCAGCGAGATGAGGGTGTAGACCAGAGTCGGCACCAACATGACGTCGCCCGTTGTCACTACGTGATTCTCTGAGAATCCTCTCGCATACTCGCCGGAGAGGGCCAAGGAGACCGTCCAATGACGTTTGACTCGCATTACATATGCGCGAGTCACCAATTCTGCGTGAGCGTAATCCTGACGTCATTGTCGGTACTGGTGAGGTCGCCCGGAATCAGGTCAGACGGCAGGACTACTCGCATTTGTTCGAGCATTTTCCTGAGCTTGTTGAAGTCTTCAGGTTTCCATTCCGCTGAAAGCTTTGCGTAGTACGGCGCCAACAGTGATGTTGTACGCACTTCGTATGGCAGCGTCTTGGGAAGGTGTGGCAAAGTGCTCAATCCTGTCCAGTAGCAAAAGTGGATGGAGATTTTCCGCCCGAAGCCGGCATGTCCGCGCTTTGGCGACGCTCGTGTTTACCTTCACAAGTGCGTCTGAAGCAAGTTTCACTGATGCAACCACAAGCGTCGACACCAGAGCCTGTTGAAGCTTCTCCGGTTTGAGGACATTCGCGAAAACGTCTTCCAGCGACCGCTTGGAAAAGCTGAATATAATGGTGTTGTCAGTAACGTCGAAGCTGACCAAAAGTTTTTTCCACTGGCTTGCAGTAATGACGGAAGTCAGGTTCGTGAGGAGATTCATGCCATACCTTTCCGTGGGACCAGCCTTCAGCTTCTCTAATTCTTTCAGGAAAATCTGAACGTCTTGCATTAGAACTGCTAGCGAGAGAGCTTTGTTCACTGCTTCAAGCGCGCCACTCATCAACGCTTCCAATAAGCTAGGAGAATAGCTTTCTGTCGAGCTGGCGAGTATCGGTAGTGAGATGTTCAGGCATGACGTATAATCGGCCAATGCACCGACGTCGAACTGAATTGTAGAGGGTAGTCCAAATCGAAGCGACAGGTCGATGATCAGCGCGATCAGGGCTTGAGGAGTTAGTGCAGAGGCTCGCGGTGGGTTAATACCGTTGACGACAGCGTCTGCCGACGATCTTCCCAGAGAGACACTGCCATAATCGGGCGACAAGACGCAAGCGCGGTAATAGGCGGCCACAGCCTTACCAGCCTGGGTGACTGGAAAGCCGTCAAGTGGGCCCGTATACCGACTGACGGGGTCGGATATGTCGTCTCGGGTCGCGATAAAGGCGTAACAGGTGTGGCTGAAGATGTTGTAGCATGGGTCGACGCTAAAGTTGGCGGCGCTGAAGAGGCTTTGAAGAACGTCCGGGCAGCAGAAGTCCGTCGTGTCCACGCGTTGCGCGGGAGGCTTCACGTATATAAAGAACATCACGATGATGGTCATCGCAGCGCCACACACGACAGCCGTGCCACAGTCAACACCCGTGGGACTGGAGCGTGGCTTGTCGATGCTGTCGGACCCTTCTTCCTTGAGTTCTGCAGCCATTTTCGCCTTTTCTCTCTGCGACGAAATCTTTAACCAGCTTCGTGCCGGGAAATCTAACTTCTTCTTTTCTTACCCCTAAAGATTCTTTGTCCTCTTTGATGTAGAAATGATAAGAAGGCATGATTCATATACTCAACAAGTTCTGTTAGTTTGCAGCTGTTAGTTCAACAGCAGCCGTAAGGAGCGACTGAGAAAGAAAATGCAATGGGAGTTTATTCAAAGATTAGAGGAATATGCACTCCCGCAAATATACATCTTGTTTAGCCTAGTTAGGCATTGTGGCCCATTAAATGGCAGGGTGCGCAATAGAATTATCGATGTGACCGGTTCACGTGATTTTGCAATTTTGCTGTGGCTGGTCTTGCAAGATGTCCGCAGATATTATTCGCTGCTGATGCGCGGAAAGACAAAATAGCCGTCGAAGAAATGACAGCATGACAGACGACACTCGAGTCGCTTCTTCTTCTTCCTTCAACTTATGGCAAGTATTCACGGGGGGGGGGGGGGGGGGGGATTAGATATGGTTCGCAATGGTCTCTATTGGCACCGGAAATGAAGGAATGAGAACGAAGATGGCGTGGTTGTGTACTATCGACACCGCCTGTCCGCTTGCAAAACCACCTGCCTGTTGAAGATTAAGTCAGAAAGGGCCATTGTTTACAAACATGAAAAAGAACTGCCTGATGCGAAAATCCCACTTATCAAAAGGTATACTTGGAGAGAGAAAAGCTCATTAGACCACAGTAGATAAACATCAAGGGAAATGCATTGTCAGTGCCTTATTTGATAAGGATCATTAATGCCATCTATGTATCTTACAATGGCAATTTTTTACTTGTATATTTCTATACACTTCACCTTAAAGTGGCTTTAACGTGATAGCGTAGTACTAAGGTAGGAACAAACAAAACAACCACAGGTAGGATGGGCAGCTATCAAAGCTTAACAATATTAAACGAACAAGTTCAACAGATGAGAAGAATTGACGTAAGAAAGCAAGCAGTGGTGCGTAAGAAGAATCACCAGAAATCGACAATATCAGTACTGACATCCTGCTGTACTACGGGCCAGCGCTTCCTATCCTTGTGAACGGGATCGTCCCATGATGAGCTGGTAGTATGCCGAGGTTCCGAAACCTTATTGATGCGAAAACATCAAGTGGCCTATTGGGCGAGAAAGCCGGCGTCAGTCATCTTGAGCTGCGAAACGACGCCTAAATTCCCATTGGCTGCGACGCCACATCACGTGCGCACCTCGATGGTGTAGTGCGAGTGAAAGGGTACATCTGCTGCCACTCTGGCGCGCCAGGTGTTGCGTGAGGGGAGAGGGCATCGCCATGACTACGCCACGTCACTCTTGCTCTCGGAAGCTTGTGTTATCCGGGCGTTCCTTGTCTATGCAAGCTCTCGCCTGCGTTCTAAAGTCGCCTCGGTAATCGCTATAAGTAAATAATATATTAAAATAAAATAAATTCGAAAGGAAAAACGTTGGCGGTAAATAGTTTCGAACGCACGACCCCACGCTCAGAAGCCAAGTGCCTTAGCACATGAAATGTGGCGGTGACACATTGTCACCTAGGATGTTTGAGTTACTATGATAAACAATCAATGATTTTCCTTCTAGCAATCTTGTATACACATACATCTCTTTAACCTACTCTGTCTACACTGTACCGCATCCTATGCCTACAATAGATCCCGTCGTGTCAGTTCCTTCCCTGTCTTTTCCCCACCAATACTCTAAACGTCTCTTGCTTATCTCGACTGCAGACTGGTTGATACTTCCATCTACTTAAAATCCAAGCGCTTCTGGAAGTTGTACGTTACACACTGATCTCGCTGGGCGAATCTCTTCGCATACCATTAGGATGTGCTTAGTTGTCTACACAGCATACACATGCCGCACCGAATTGCGAATATTTGCTCTGGTATGTTTTTATGCTTAGGCAACCAACTCGGGTCTCAAATAGCAAGGCACTTCCCATCGTGTTATCGTACATACTTTACCTTCTAATTTCTTTTTTTTTTTGGCTTTAGCCCAGGGTTTAACCCACTGGGCGAAACCGTTTTTATATGTTTTTACCGTTTTTATATTGTTTCTATTTTCGTGTGTTCCTGTTTTCATTGTAACATACATTATTCATTTCAATGTGTTTACTGTAACTACTATTGATTTATTGTAACCGCCCTATGTAATGCCCTACGGGCCTTCAGTGTACTTGAAAAAAAACAAAAAACAGCGGTGGTTTCACTGCGTTCTCAGGGCAATGCGAGAGCAGTATGCAACGTTTGAGCTCAACGACGCTTCGTAACGCTTCGAACTGTGCGGCCGTGAGTACATGATTTGCTGATGCCACGTTCCGCCATGCCCGGAGAGTTGGCACCAATTTTTTTTTTTTTTTGCTCTCTAATATTATTTTGACTGAAAGTTCGCGATCAATCCGATGCCTTCAGAATCGTTTCTCATTAAGCGCAAGAAACAAAGCTGAGTTGGCTCTAACGTGCAGAATAGCGAGCTAAAAAGGCAGTGGGCATTGCCATCGCCAATTGCTCCTGCTAGCTTGCGGGCGCAGTCGTCTCAAACGCTGATCTCAAATCTCTCCGAGCGACGCCGTCTGGACGTATGCGGTCAACCATCAAGGTGCGCGGGGGAAACAATGCTTCGATATCATTCAGCAGAAGCAGAAAAGGAACCAACAAAATCGTATCTTTCCGGGTGTCCTATGGAACGGAATGGAATCTATATATCCTTTGCAATTGTATTCTCCCTTAATCTTTGCCTCGTTCATCATTATCGAGCTCTCCCTTCTCATCTCTTGCGCCACACTGCGCTGCTGTAATTATGTGCAGTTCACTGCGAAGTGAAGCTCGAACTTTTCCACGCTGAAGAGAAAACGAAAAAAAAAAAACACCATCTAAGCAATGGCTCACTCCAGTCAAGTTAACTGCATTGAGCATCGCCTTGTTATGTGTTGCGCTCCGCAAGTATTCTTTCGAATTGCGCTACTCAAATCGGTTTATCTCTGAACTGAAAACATATTTGTCCGGTTGGTTTATTTCTGAGTGAGTGAGTACGAACTTTATTGAGGTCCTGAGTTTATTTCTGAATATCTTCGTTTGCGAATACACGAACTTATCTGATAGTGCGCGTTAGTCTAAGTGCACGCTATTTTAGAGGCGGAGCTTAGTATTGCTGGTGAGTCTCATCTCATGCTGGTCGAGAGAGATAGTGAAGAAAAGACAGATGATCCCGCCACCTTCTTTCCGGAAACCAGTTCTGGCATCAGTGGCTGGGGTAGCTGTCCAGGAATAGACACTATGTTTGACCCTTTTGCCTCGAATCTTGGGGGAACCGGAAAGTTGTGGCTGCAAAAATCTGCAAAAAGAAAAAAAAGGGGGGGGGGGGGGGAGAGATGAAATCGTGATTATAATGGTTTCTGAAGGTGGCTTGTGAAAGTAACCAAGCTAAGGCTGATAGTTAGTAAGGTAAAATGCACACTGAGAGCTTTAAATGCTTGACAAAATAACGGTAGGCGACCCTAATCTTTGACTTAGGTGTCTCTTAAGGGCATTCGCACCTTGGCGTTGGTGTTCGATGCATTGGTGTGTGGCAATCAGTGATTTGTAATTAATTCTAATTATTTCAGACACTTCAGTAACTGAACTTGTAACTTAACTTATGATCTGATATGATATCTATAATGAAACCCATAAATTTTGTACTGTGCTACTCTTTCTATATTTTCGGATTTATTTTGAATTTCGTCCTTGGTCGTCTCAGATAATTATAATTACTCCAGACACTCCAGTAACTCAACTTTATAACTAAACTTATGCTCTGATATGATATCTATAATGAAACCCATGAATTTTGTACTGCACTATTCTTTCTATTTTTTTTCGGCATTTCGTCCTCGGTCGTATCAGGAGGTGAACCGGAAGTGCTGCGAAAGAAATAAGAGTGTCACTCGATGCTCGTGCCACTAATAATGTACTATCGACCAAAAAAGTTTACGGACCACGGGATCTCAGAAAACGCTAAATATCCGAGCAGCCTTTGAAAGTAGCCAATAAAACCGTACATCACAAAGTTGTTCGCATATACCAGTAGAGGCCGGAAATGGGAATACCAGGCTGCGTTTTGAGGATGCTGAGATATTCAGCTTTTTGTCAGATCCTTGGTCTGTAAACGTTTCTGGTCGATAGTACCTGTTCTCTCCGCAGTGGCCTATAGTGGCTATGGTGGGGTGAGGCTAATCACGAGGTCGTGGGATCAAATCCCGGACGCGGCGCCCGCATTTCTGTGGGGATGAAATGCAAAAACGCAAAATGCAAAAACGTGTACCGTGCATTAGGTGCACGTTAAAGAACCCCGGGTGGTGAAAATTAATCCGGAGTCCCCTACTATGGCGTGCTTCATAATCAGATCGTGGTTTGGCACGTAAAACCACATAATCTGATATTTTTATTAGACGTGTAAAAGAATACTCCCCAGTTCTGCCACTCCCACGTGGGCAGCAGAGATAAAGGTCAGCGAAATGCACATTTCTGTTACGAAAGGTAAAGTTTGACATTGTCAGTTTCGTGGATAGAGGTACGCCCAGAAAAATGGTGCACACTTTATCTTATGATCTTGTGCATGCTTGAGATATGGCGACACCTCGACATCCAAAGGCTATTAACATTCACATGCGAGACAAACGAAGGATTCATGTTTCAAGAAACACTGAAAGATAAAATGATACTCCTTTTTGAGGACTTTACTAATGTCCGTGACCCGAACTGGAAAGGCACGCGGAAAGACGCACCAAAAATAAGGAATGTACAAAAACTTATCCAAGAAATCCTTTGTCGTCCACCAAAATTTGCCCTTATTGCACAGTATATAAGGCAGCACGTCGTTTCCGTTGTACAGGATGACGCCTGCTCGATCATCTTGGCAGCTCACGAAAGCCAGATTTCTCTACCTTCCTTGAAACGTTCGCGAAGGTTCAGGCGTGAGTCGAACGAGCTAGTGCAAGTCAGTAGTAGTCAATGGCTGATCGCAGTTCAGTCCCCGCATCCTCGTGGGGCGGGAAAGGACGGATTCATATTTTGTTTATTCACTTACTTGTTTACTTACAGCTCCAAGCTCGTAGAGTTCTTAGTTTCACATATAAAGCCGAATGTAAGTTTTCTCATTGTGTCATTTACTCTTCATTAAAGAATTTGTAAAAGTGGATTTCTCCCCAAAAAGGCAAGTTAATTGCTTCTTCTTTTCCCTAAGAGGCAAAGAAGCAAAGTCTATTAAACACTGTTGTGGCGTACACAAGCAGGGGTGGCTTCTCCGGAGCGGTGCAACTTGCAAGCACCATGTACCAGTTGTTATGAGTTAAGAAAACGGAGAGAGAGAAAAGAATGAAAGAAGCTTTAAAGAAAGAGAGAGGGAGGGAGGGGGAGGAGCAGGAAATACACCACCTGCGCCCGTAGAAATTATTCATGTCATATCATGTTAAATTCTTGAAGCCGACGCTTTGCTATGCTGATAATCGCAACATCTCCAGTCATTATATACCCCCAGCGCCCCTAAGCATCATAGACATCTTCAAAAAATAAATAAATATGGCTTATCTGCTCTAAACCTACTTAAAAACGCAGGGAGAATAAATTGAACTGGCAAGAACTCGTCTGAACACCGTTCCTGAGCATTATCGGATCTGCAACACGCAGTGACACCGTTAATAAATCATTCCGAGAAGTACTTGTTGCATCGTTTTAACGAAACCATAAACTCGTCCTATGTTCTACCAATAATTTTATTGCGATAGCAATTATATGTACACTTCAACCGGATTTCTGCCGTCGGCGTCGCCGTCGTCGTCGCCGTCGCCGTCCCCGTCAGGTTCCCTATAGATAAAATCTTCGCCGCGCGCCGTATGCCCGGGCGGAAGCGTGCGGGGAAGCGTGCGGGGACGCGCGCTATTACGGAGAGCGAACGCACTTAATCTCCCACGCGCAAGCAAGGAAGCGGAAGCCAGCGCCGGAGGGAGCTGGGGGGGGCACTTATACTCTGACAGCAACCGTGCTCGTCGCTCGCTCGCACCGTCGCTTATCTCCACACGGCTCTGACCTTTATGCGCCGTGCATTCGCCGCTCAGTTTCCGTTGAAGCGATAGACCGCACGTACCTTCGCCCGCTGCTTGCTGCCAGCGCTTTGACAGTCGTTGTCTGCAGTCATTCAGTGTTATTTATTCATGTTTGTTTGTGCGCGCTCACACCACGCTTGTTCATTCAGTTAGTAATAGTCGGGCCACATTTTCCAACGCACGCTACACATGCAATGCTGCCTGGATCGGCAGTGCAGCGCTACAGGTGTGTCCCTTCGCACGCACTGCCCACGGGAAGCGCTTCTCATGAACACCACCGTTTCACAGGCGCCTTCTCGTGGTCATCGAGTCTCTCTTCATGTCGGTCTACTTACGGCGCAGCACACCTGCTTACTTAATCAGCTCATGTTTACTACAATTCATATTGCTACCAAAGCCGCTCACCTTACTTCGTATGGCATTGCTGTGTTGCTATCGCATTCATTGCTTCGCCCTTAGGGCGAAACTGTGACATTTTTTTTCTCTCATGTATGTTCCTTATCGTAAGAGGGCGGAATGCTTGTTTTCCCCGTTAAGCAAAAAATGGGTTCTTTAAATGTCAACTTCGGACACTACACTGTGCTTCTCTGCTTACAGTACATCCATTATTCTGCAATTATTTTCGTTTCTCAGACAGGTAACCGTATTTTCTTCTTTTCTTTTCTAATCCAGCTCTCTCGTTAGGAAGAACTCTTTTACTTCCGTTTCCTGTGTCTTCAAACAAAGGAAGTCAGGGCACGCGTGGCCTGAACGCGTCGGGAAGCTCTAACCTAACGAGACAATGAAGGCCGGACAAAACCAGACAGAGCAGTCAAGCCTGTTACCCTACGATCTTTCTAGTCTCTGGTACCAGAAAAAAGAAAGCGAAGCGCAATCAGAATGGCGCCTCTGCCGGTGGGATCGCCTTTACTTAACAGACACCAGAAGGTAGAAATCCCGAGCAGAAATTGCTCGATCATCAGGAAACAGACCAGGCGAAGAACGAGATTAACCTGACAATGTGAGGTAAGGGAACGCCAGGCATTGTAATGGCACACACACTACAGAAGCAGAACGAAGAAAGTCTTTACAACACAAAGAATAAAAAAGGTTCGCCCAGAGCTAGCGTACCATTATCGACCAAGCTTGTTTTCTTTTCATTCTCATCGTCATTACACCAGTTGGCTGTCTTACCAGATGCCACAAGAAAATAAACTATTCATTCGTTTATTTTCTTTTATACCACGCTTTCTTTTCTTCCGTTCGAATATCGATAGACACTGCCGCGCTGTTTCTTTTTTTTCTTCATTTTTTTGTGCCTTCACGAACAGTGCATACGTGACTGGACGGTACAATATGACGTCTCTGCTAGATATACGGCATTTCTTTCAGCTGCTTGTTGTTTTTGCACGCATTATTTGTCTAGTTTGCATTTTCTCATCTTCGTTCGGCGTAGAACCTTTGTGTTCTGGTTTCCTACCTGCTTTTTCTTTTCTTTTTATTGAGTATGTCTCTTGAAAAGAACGCTATACAGGGAATACCTTTTTTGGCGCTCCTTGGAACCAGCCCCGTTTGTCTTCCTGTCGATGACACTGATAGGGTTTTCTGCTTCGTCAGCTGCCTAGAGTTCCAATCCCATTAAATTTTGGTTCACGGAGAGTGCGGAATTCGTCCGCGCCTTCGCTTAAGGGTAGGTGAAAAGAATTTTTCCAGGGATAACGGCCCTTTATCTCATTCTGAGGAATACCGAGAAAGGCGTCGGCTACATTGCGCCCTACTTTACGCATGTTTCCTTGCTCACGTTGCGCTAGCTTTATCTGTTGAACAACGCTGTATATTAATGCGATAGCATTATAGACCGACTTCAGCCACTTTGTAGGTATCCGCCTAACGGCAAACGTGGGTGATCCTGGGCGTTTTGCAATAGTAAATTGCGTCACTGTCGTGCTACGCTGGGTGCAGTAATCGCTATGCTGCAAAATGGGGTGCAGAAGATGGACTGTTTTATAAGAATCTAAATAACCAATAGGCGACACAAAAGCTTCGCCTCACCAACATTCGAACATGCACGTTGAATCCGGCGTCGTTACATTTATATAAAAATATATACGTTGAAAAGAAAAGTCTACAATCATTGCATTCTACCGGTGCTAACATATGGGGCAGAAACTTGGAGGTTAACAAAGAAGCTCGAGAACAAGTTAAGGACCGCACAAAGAGCGATGGAACGAAAAATCTTAGGACTAACGTTAAGGGACAGGAAGAGAGCGGTGTGGATCAGAGAACAAACGGGGATAGCCGCTATTCTAGTTGACATTAAGCAGAAGAAATGGAGCTGGGCAGGCCATGTAATGCGTAGGATGGATAACCGGTGGACCATTAGGGTTACAGACTGGATACCAAGAGAAGGGAAGCGCAGTCGAGGTCGGCAGAAAACCAGATGGGATGATGAAGTTAGGAAATTTGCAGGCGCAAGTTGGAATACGCTAGCGCAAGACAGGGGTAATTGGAGATCGCAGGGAGAGGCCTTCGTCCTGCAGTGGACATAAAATATAGTGCTAAAATATAGTGCTGCTGCTGCTGCTGCTGCTGCTTGCTGCTGCTGCTGCTGGCTGCTGCTGCTGCTGCTGCTGCTGCTGCTGCTGCTGCTGCTGCTGCTGCTGCTGCTGCTGCTGCTGCTGCTGCTGCTGCTGCTCTGCTGCTGCTGCTGCTGCTGCTGCTGCTGCTGCTGCTGCTGCGGCTGCTGCTGCGGCTGCTGCGGCTGCTGCGGCGGCGGCTGCTGCTGCTGCTGCTGCTGCTGCTGCTGCTGCTGCTGCTGCTGCTGCTGATGATGATGATGATGATGATGATGATGATGATATACGTCTCAAACTTATAAGAATGCTGTAAAATACTTTGAAAATTATAGCTAGCTACATTCTTTCCAAATTCTTTTTTTTTTCTCCTTGCAGTGTCTTTCCTCTTCCGTATTGGAAATGGGTGAGAACGCTGCTTGTAATGCCTGTGGTGGCGAGAAGACTCTCGAGCACGTTTTGTGTGTTTGTCTTCGATATGTTGTACGGAGACGATTGCTGGCAACAGCGCTAGCTCAAACTGATGATAGGCACTTGTAAGAACAGATCATTTTGTAACACTGACGTCACAAACCATAGCTGCAGTGTGTTACGAATGCCCTGCAATGATTCTTAGGGAAGGCAAACCTGCACAACTGACTTCAGCCCTGACTACTGCTAAGTGTTCTCGTGTGCTGCGAACAGCAGTAATTGGGTGCATGTGCTCTCTCTAGATACATTCTTGTGATCTTCCACCTTCCCCTCCCCCGCCCTCCAGTGTAGGGTAGTAAACCGGATTTTTTTTCTGGTTAACCGTTCACCTCCCTACCTTTTTTCTTTATTTCGTCTATCCTTCTCTCTCTGTTCCTATTTGCAAAGCCTTTTTTTACATTCTGAAAGGGCGCAAATCAGCCTCCGAAGCTTCCGTAGCTAAACAGGATCTTTTCACCCAGTGTCAAATAACTATTTGGGAAAGCTTCGATGCATGTATAAATATACAGGATAGCATTATCGAAATCATGGTTGTATCCTTGTGCTTGCTCAGGTATATCAAAGCGAAATAGATTTTCGAATACTGATTCTAGTATAATCTAGAACTAGAAAAACAGATTTAACGTATTCCTTTCTTAGGGGTGATACTAGCGCGCATACAAACATTAGTGCAATATTAAAGATACTATGAAATTCCTCAGCTATCTCTAACAAAAGAGCAACACCCGCGATCAACACACACTAGACCTTCGAAGATTCGATTCAATCAGATCTTTATTTTCCTATTAACACTAAAAATGCTTCTCCCAAATGATTCCTTCGCACTTGATTAGTTGCTGTATTCGTACCTATATCCATTTATCGGTCGATTACAACGTTTAGTAAAGTTTGTATCATTCTGAATGTATACAAAATAGGAAGCACAACTTTTACACCGCTTAACGCTTTCAATCACCATGTATGCCAGGAGCTCCGCTTTTCCAGCCTCGCTAAACGCGGGAGCTGTACTACAAGCTCTGTACATCCTGACTGAGCTTAACTCAAGCTATTCCAAACATGTCGACATACGCCCGACACACCCCGCATTGAAAATGGCGGAATGTCGTCAGAATAAGTACGTAAGTACGTGCGCACATCTAATCGATGATGAATGTAAGCGAATAGCCGTACGCTTCTGGAAGGCTATTCGATTTATTAAAGGAAAAATGCACTTGAAGGCGTATATTTGTGTAGTCAGAGTATTTGTAAGCAGCGTTTATTGTTTTGTTGCGTAATTCAGTAGAAAACCGAGCTTCTAGTCAGCACATCTCTAATTGGTAGTATAGGTGTGGCAACAGAACGGTCCGCTGAAAGAGCTATAATTTATTCATTGATTTATGATACGATCCGAGTCATTTAAGGCGATAATGACATTTCGTGAAGAACACGACCCGAAACTGGCGAGCGTCCTTTGTAGAGACGGTGAAAGTACTACCACTGCCAACCACTGCCGACCCCAACAGAAACGAGCGATAGAGCCAGAAAAAGCTGCTCGCTCGAACGAAGAGAGCTCGAAAAACGAGCCTAACTTTCCAATGATATTCCGACACCATCCAGTGAAGCAATAAAAAATAACTCGACAGTATCAGCAGTCTATGCAGACAGGAACGCCAACATCCGCTTGAACACGCATGAAGAGCAAATAAGAAGGCTGCACCTTTCGCAGTAACATTGTCAGGAAACAAACCAGGAAGAACAACGCTACTTGAAAGAGAAGAACGTCGAAACGCTCCAAGCTGAACAATGGCTAAAAGAAAGTGAAGTAGTTCGTCTTAATATAACGGTGGCATAAAACTCGAGAAGGCTGAACAGCGACTGTTTAAGAACGAAGACATTTTACTTTAGCAAGATTTAACAAAGCAAATATTTACGCCGGAAACTAACGGATCGACCTCGCTACTGTCTAAGCGTATAGTTAGTATACATGATCGAAGAATCACACTTGCCGCTGCCTCAACCGCAGGAACAAAAAAAGAAAAAAAAGTGAGCAACAATAACAAAGTAATGGTGCCTGAGAACAAAATAAGAGACGGCATACAGACTCGCACCTGACGTACAGGCGACAACAAAAGGCGATGTCAACGACCCATTCGCTGCAGAATGCGTGCGGTGCTCTGAGGCAAAGAGCCCGAAACACATTCGAAATTCTGAGTGCTATATAGCACCCGTAGAAACGCGAAACTGCACCTGCGTTCGCTGCATATTAAAGTGATGTCCTTTTGCCCAGAGAGGTAAGAGTGGTTGAGACTTCGTTCGCTGCACGAAGACTCAGGCTTAGGCGTCACCATTTTTATAAAGCCGCATATTTGACGCACTTGAGGTTAGGTGAGCAAAAAAATTGTTGTTTTCGCTGCCTGAGAATTTGATTTACTCCACACAATAATCTCATGTCGAGAGAAATTTTCAGCTTAAATGAAGAGTATGAGAACCGGCAACAAAACACAGACAACATATACGCATATATAGTATATGACATGAAATGCAATACTGTCGACTTATTCTTTTCTATTTGCGGCAAGGAAGACCTTTTTTCCCCCTTTCAGTGTGAATGAAGCACAGAAGGCCGCGAACAAGACGTCACAGAGAGCAGAACGCTTCTCTTGCAACTTCGTTGCAACTCGTTTGAGTTTTGGAGAAGGCGGCGACGCAACGGTTGCCACCATTTCCTGTGTCATCAGGGTAAATCACTCACTAATTTGATCGAGTTTTTCACGCCGACTTGGTATTCTGAGTATCAACTGACGTAATACACGTCGCAGGTGCGTGTTTCTTACGCATAATTTATCTTTTTAGATCCCTTTTCAAGACTTTCACCTCTTTTGTAAATGTCGCGTACGAGTCGCTATACATTCTGCGCGTCCGAGAGTATGTGAACCATGTGTTGGGTGCGCACGAAGCCTTTACGTCATTAGGTGCGATTTTTCTTATTTCTGGTAATTGAAAAATTAGACCCCTCTATAGATTCCTTTTTTTATTTGGTTCCTTGTACAATTAAACTACCGGCTATTTAAAAATATGAGCACTCAGGAGACGCTTGGTTTCTTTTGCTGCTTATCTCTCCTTACGTGTTCCGCCCCTAATCACCTGGTTCTAAAGAACCATCACATACAGCAGTGAGCCTGTTTGATTTAACAGAACCTAAAGACTTATTTTTATCGATGGAGGGCCACGTAGCGTCCACAATGACAATGCGAAAAAGCGCGGACTCTAGTCCAGAGCCGTATTTCACGTCTAGTTCCTTAGATTTGCAGGTGTGGTTCACATCGTCAAACCATTGTCACTCACGCTAGGACACGAAATCTTTCATACTAACAGACAGGTTGAACTTGATTGAAAATCGTGGTTAAAACTGTCCCTGACACAAATACTGATTTGTCCTTGTGCTTTTTTTAAAATGTTTTATGAAGTGCAAGTAGGCATGCCGTGCGAGGAAGTATGAAAATGCATGTATTTGTACGACGGAATTTCAGAATACGGAGGCCGAAACGGTACGCTTCCGTCAAAGAGCGTCATTGCTGCTTTTTTCTAACCACTCTGAAAACGATTTTTATATTGTTATTATTACAATTAAGAACGGTTCCAGCATGAGTCCTTCAGCAACTTCCGCCACCGAGCGAGAACGAGCGGTCACCGCCAATAAGTTACCCCAGATCATCGAGGCACACAAGAGAAAAAAATAATAATTAAATAAATACACGTGGCACCAAAAAAGGTTTTGCGATATACTTCAGACACACCATAGCAGCAATGGACACTGCTTTCGGATAATCATCGTTAAGAATTCCATTTGCAGTTAACTTTATGAACCTTACACTCCTTAGTCATGGTCGGGTGAAGAAAGCAGCTTAGGGCTATCTGCATTTGGCATGGCCACGCATGGCCGGGGGAAGCAAGAATTAAGCGATCTGCTTAAAACGGCTGCTCCATTACGCGTGTGTATGCTAAAAGAAATGGGACTTATGGCAGCAAGCAACATACATGGCTGCTGATACGTGTTAACTTAGAGCTGAAATGCGTGTCTATTTAATAGAATTGTGCACGATCGGAGAGATTCGAATAAATTTTACATACGTTCAACGTGGGGCAATGTGTGGCGAAACAAACAGGAAGGCCGTTGGTGGACTTCCTTGCGATGACCAGGGGGTCTTCGAAACCGCAATCCGTAATGCACGCAGGGCGCAACCGGAGACTGCAGAGCGAATACCGCTGAATATAGAATGACAGTCACAGCGGCGCACTGAGCTCTGATAATGCACCAAAATAAGAAAATGGAGTTTACGCAATGGCGTGAAAGAACGGCCAGAAGTGCGGACCGCGTCGCAAGAAGAACGAAAGCTGCCCTGAACAACATGACCCGCACGTTCCTGGAGGTGACAGCCAAGACAGCAGCGAAGGCGATCTCTCGCCTGAAAGTGAAGCTCGAGGCTTTGAATTTCCCTCATGGGTCGTCGTCCCGTCGCTCTCCCTTGAAACGCAATAACAGTGCTCACATAGCCGTGTGATTGCAACCCTTCCCAACGGAAGATAGTGCTGAATGTTTTATACATGCCATAAGTCTTTTTTTTTAACCATTGTTTTCATGCGTACAGGGTGCCTGCATGTTTACAACGTTGGCATTCCATTCACTTTACAGGCAAGTAGCGTCCAATGGTCATCAGCTTTATGAACTACAAAAAAGGAACCTGATAACAAACCTTCCAGCCTGTTGTAATGCGAGCTGTGATAAAGCGAGACCATCACAGAATCCTTGTAAGCTTGAGTGCGGTTCTTGTCACACTGTAACATTTATCTATGGCCGAATTATACTTGCCGGAATCTTAAGACTGTGCCCGGAAGAATATTATTGAAAAAAAATTACAAACTCCTACCGAGACATCACAAAACGTCCCGAAATGTGCTCGTTGGAAAAGATCTACCAATAAAACGACAATGGCCGCACATGCTGCACAAAGCTGTCGCTAAGCTGTTATTGCCGGCGCTATCACACTGGGAAACATTACTGCTGTCGCTAACGCTGTCGTGTATTGTGACAGGGTGTCTCTCAACAGAGGTACTGATCAACTGTTAGAACACGTTCCCCGGCTTCTGGGTAACGTGTGGCACAGTGTGACTAGGCCATTGATTACTTGAAGGACTTCTGAATTATTAGGACTATGTTATTGCTCCAGATAATAAACAAGTGTCAGTACAGGGATTGAGAACAGCAACAGCCACCATGGGGAATTATTCATGAAAATCTGTGTTTTTCGATCACACCAAAAGTTAAAATTTCTCGCAATTTATTTTTGCGTCCTTTTAACCTGCCTCAACAAAACACACCTCGAGTAGCTCCAACGCGTTGATATTTCCGTTAGTGAAAATAGAAGCGAAAAGAGCATACGTCAAAACCATATCGTTTTTGTGAGGACAGCTCGTATAAGTACCTTTCGGCGGGGAGGAGCTGCTGGTATATAAGCACTCCTGTTAGTGCAACAAGAAGAGAGAGAGACAGAGCAAGGAGAGAAAAGGCAAGGAGGTCAACCAGAAGAGCATCCGGTTTGCTACCCTGCACTAGGGGTAAGGGAAAGGGGAGATAGAAAGAGAAAAATAGGGAGAGAATGAGCACTGAGAACACGTGGAACGATATTGCAACAAGAAAGTCTGCTAACTGCAAAGCACTAGTTAGTAGCTTTGCAACTAAAATCTTTCCGGCTTGCTGTTATGCTGTAAACACCGTCAAAAATTGTCGATATAATACCTGAATTTAATAGCAGTATTATCAGTGACGTCAACTTATAGGAACGCGGACGCACAGATGTACCGTTCTTTCTTGAGTAATACCTTGCACCACACAACGAGACAGAGAGACGTACACATACATGCAGCACTGTACTTATTTATTTATTTGTTTGTTTGTTTATTAAATTACTATCCAGGCCCGAAGGCATTACAGAAAGGAGTGGTATACATAAACAGCAAAGACAAACATGTGCAGAAATAAATGTTGTAATGGAACGTGTTGTTTACGGTTATTTTGAAACTTACATTGTCCGGAATAGTGGCAATGGAAGCAGGCAGGCGGTTCCAATCCAGACTTGTTCTTGGAATAAACGAATCCTGGTACAACTGTGTTTGACAAGATGGTACACCAACTTTAAGGCTGTGATCAAAACGGGCGGGTATGTATGACGGACGTGTTATAAGTTGTTCATTTTGATTGTTCATTTTGCACGTTACGTGTGTGCCTCTCTTTGCTCCGTTCTCATGCGCCACTATAGCTCACCATGAACCAACTAACACGGGAGTCCTTTTTTGTCCTCTTCGTGGGCTTTCTAAGCAACGTGATTTACCACTTCTGATTGGGCATCATCTCTTCAGCATACCTTCATATGGAAGCAGCATCTCTTCATATGGTAAATAAAAAATGCGGGCAGCTTGCACTAGTGGTGCAAGGCTGGAGTACACAGCGGAGCTGGTGATCGACTTAGCTTCTTCCAGGTTTTACTAGGCTTGGCTAAGTTTTGCTAGGAAATGCTAAGTGCTAACGGCATTTTGATAGGAAATGCTAAGTGCTAACGGCATTTTGCTAGGAAATGCAAAGTGCAAATTTTTTTGTTAGCGCCTTACGGACTGACGGTCAGCTTAAACAGCTCCACTGTTAAAACTGCTTCTCTTTGCACGAACACAGAGATGAAGATGCAACATCGTGTGGTGAGTTGACATGTTGACGCTCCATGCTGGATTTTCATTTCATTTCGGGGTGCTCCCAACTCATTTCATGGTTATATTTCGACGTCTGTGACGACGTCATCACCACGTGCCACTATCAAATTAGATCATGTTAAAACAGCGCGAAACGAGACAAAGGACGGGGAAAAAAAAGGGGGGGGGCGGGGGCTGGACGAAGACAAGCGCTGATCACACTTCTACTATTCCGGTGATTTGCTGTCTTCATCATAGTGGCTTGTCCCGATCTCTTGGACAGCGACCCGACTCTGCGGGTCTCCCACTTCAACCTTCCGTTCACCGAGTGGTAAAAAAGAGTCTGGAGGTTCCATGCCGCCAACTTCCATATAGGAGTGCGTCCTTCCAAGCATATGTAACTCGCGTACTTGCCGAGTACCTATCCGGTAGCGTACTTGTACCTTTTTTACCGGTAGGTACCCGGCGGAAGCCCTCGTCTGCCACCCACAGCAGTGGCGGACGCTCGACTATTTCACCAAAGCTGTGGTGGGAGAAGGGTCGCCCGTGCCAGGCCGGGGTACATCTCTCCCATTAGACAAAAACCAGTAGGTTTCCGGCAGCACGAGGATTCGAACCCAGTAACTTCCACGTGTGAGGCGGACGCTCTGCTATTTCACATCGCTGCGCTAAAAAATAAAAAATAAAGGTAGAGTCGATTTTCTCGATGGCTGGCGGCAAGAATATGAACAATTTTCGTACAGTTCCGCAAGCATCTGAAATCGTATCAGGGGGGAATCTACTACGGGATTGCTTCTTAGTTAACGTACAAGGAGCCCCTAAAGTAACCCGCAGTAAAGGTACACAGACTCTTCCTTGACTTGATTACCGTAACTTTTATAAACCTTGCTTTTGTATAACCTTTCATGCCTTCACCTCAAGCGCCTGCTCCCTGTGAATAATCCCCCCCCCCCCCCACCTCCCCCGCCCTCAAATAAAATAAATGAAGAAATGAAAAAGCAGGCAACAAAATTTTCTGATGAGCATCATTTCTTTTATTTTTTATTTTTTAAATTGCGCATGCCCCATTGAACGCGAAGAAGAAAAAGTGAGGTACCCCCATCTGGAGGCATGATCCGGCGCTTTGTACATGATCCCAAGGGCCGAAAAACAAGACACGTGGCACGCAAAGCTAAGAGTTATTCTTAAAGCAGAACTCAATTCCTCTCTCCGAAAAAGAGTGCGCCCTATACTTAGACATGATAAAAAATATTTCAGGAAAGAAACATCGAGAAGTGGATTCCTTTCCTTGACAGTTTCTCCTCGAGTGAAGTGGAAAAGCGGCGCATATTAAAGGGGAGCCAGAATCGAATGGACCGAATCGAAATGAAACGGCGGTTGTCAGGAATGCGACACTCCGTTGGGCTTCCCCTACACAGCGTATTTTGGCTCCCTTATGACCGCTTTGTTTTCTTTTTTCTTGTTTTCGCAAGGTTTGCCTAAGAAAGCACAATTTTTTATCCTGGCTTCCTTTACTGCCTTATAGCCCCATGTCCCCCCCCCCCCCCCCCTTGATTTCCCCATGTCGCTACCCCCTCCCCCTCTTTTTTTTTCATCATTTTTTTTGCGCTGTGTTATTCGTTTGTTCCTTTCTGGATCATTTTTTTTTTTTACGAGGGCGTGAAGTTGAATGACGTGAGACGGGCTTGGTGAACTTAAATTTATTTTTATCGGTGGCAGCCGTTGTAACAGCTGGCTCCTGCCCTGCATGTGTTGCTGAAGGTAACATTTATTTTTCCACACATAGTTACTTCTGCTACTCCTCATCACACAAAATTAACGCGTGAGGCCAACAAATATGCATAACTACAACAAAACGAATTGCACTCGCTTATTAGAGTGCACATGTGCACACAACGTTGATGAAACGGAAGTGCACGAGAGAGCGAACGAACTTTAATAACAACCGGGATGGCTCAGTGGCATAAGCAGGGTGGAGCTGCGGGGAGAAATTTCGCATTAAGAAAAGTCGCATAAATACAGAAAGTCAGCTTGATAAACGCAGAATCAAGAAATAATGAAAGTGTATGGATACATGCTAAGTCACATCGCACAGCCTGATTGCACAGCGCTCATGCTCAAAAATATTTTTTTTCCAAGTACGAAGATGAGCACAGCATTCTTTGTAATGTGATCCTTGACCATCAGCCGAAGACCTTTTTTTGAGGCTGCAGGGCCTCTACTTTATTGCTGAGGATTGCTCCCCATTTTATTTTTTTGTGAAACCAATTCGTTTTTTTTTAAAGTTAATCTGTGTTATGTATTAGGATTAAGTATCGGATAGTGCATTTATATTTCGGTTGTATAGTCTATAGACATACACTGCGACCACCTTCTTTCGTTCTTCCTATGCTATAACTCCGACAGGCAATTCTTTATTCGATAGAAATGAAACAAAGGTGCTAAAACTAAGGACGCCCTTATCTTGACGAAAGAGAGAACGAAACAGTTGAAGCGACGGGCACCATCTAAACCAGTGAGGTGTGCCACTTCATCTGCGCAGTGATAGGACATTCGGAGTGGAAATAAAACCGTATGAACGCGCATAATTCATGAGCAAGCCGGATATGTCACGGTCAAAGAGGCTAAAAGGCCATCGTGGACTTGAACCAGGAGACATAAAAGCTATTGACGGCCTCTGCGGCGGCCAGCTCCTCCCTTTTATGACCCAAAAAGGCAATTTCCGTGAACTGCTGTTGTACGTTAACGGCTTCAACGGATCGTTGAAGTGATGTGCCGTCCCTAGAAACCTGGGACATCGCACACTGTGTCCGATTTTGCAATAACCTGGAATCAAAGGCAGTAAAGGATAGCACTCACATGGATGCTCTTGCCGATAATTTTTCTTTACTTCTTCCTTATTACATTGAAATATTGGATGTTTGGACACGTAGAAGGCCGGCTATTCCCAAATGTTAGCTAGAGAAACAATAAAAAAAGCAAATGAAAATACAATACACTGTCACAAGTCTATAACAAAACAGTAATAAAACTAACAGAGAAAGTTCGCGGATACCCCAGAAAAAAAAAGATTGGTTAAAAGTCTATAAGACAACAAAACCATGAACAGGTCAAGGAACAAAGAAGAAATTTAAATTCACGTAAACTAATGTTAACAAGGAATTTATTGGGACACTGTTTACGAAAAAATTCCGTAGAACTTCGAAAGGCAATCTCTGTTTGTTGGGGCATGACCACGGTCCATGGTTAGTCTTGCCGAAACTCGCCCGAAATTGGACCCCCCCAACTTTGGTGCGGATTCAGTTCTATACCATTTGCTAAAGTCTTTTCGCGTGTAGAGATAAGACTTGATGTCATATCCTATACATCAAGTTGCGCGTCCCGTGTATGGGGAGACGCTGCACTGGCTATTAACCAAAAAAATTCTTTCTGCGGTTCCATGAGGTACAAATTACCTTTCTGCCACACAAGAAACAATTCCTGGAGTTTCAGAAAACTTGTCGCTTAAGCTGCGTTGTTTGTGCTGCAGACAATCACATAGTTAAACAACTTGAAATTTTGTTTGCTTATATATACATTTTTTTTCTTGCTGGCGTCGCTTACGCCTTAGCCATGTTCAAACCAAGACACAAAACAGAGCCCCACGTAGATGTTATCTGCTCTACCAGGGGCATACGTCGTCGGTTAAAACACTGCTAGGTATAATTCATTTCTTTCATGCTCTCTTCACGCAATACTTTCATATGTCGAATAGTCAGTGTCAAGCGTCAAGTTAGTGAGTCTCGCTGGTCGAAAACAAAGCTTTTCTCATCGCGTTGCTTTCAATAAAGTCCACGACAATATGACGCTAAATTAACACTCACGGCAGTGTGTAGGGCCGCAAATTGGTTTTGGAATTCGCTATGATCTTGTTTAGCCAATAGCTTTACGTTAGAAGCTAAAAGCAATCCAACTCCTCACACTGTAAACAATAAATTGTGGGGTTCAACGTCCTCAAAGTGCACAGTGGGTTATGAGAGGCACCATAGTGAAAGGCTCCGGATTACTTCTAACCACCTGGGCTTCTTCCAATACGAGCGCTCTTGCATTCCACTCACATCGGATTGTGACCGCCGTGGCCGGCACCGAACCCGCGACCTGATACTCGGCAGCGTAACGCCATAGTCCCTGATCGAGCTACCGCATAGGATATCTTCCGCTTTATAGGATATATGAACCATGGTTCCAGTGGTTTTCAAGATATAAAGCAGCTTTCATGTACCAAAGATACGTGGAGGTTCTTTGCGCGACATTCTTGGCGAACGCATTTCTTTCTTCGTTTATCCGACCTAGCTGTTTCTGGAAAACAAAGAAAATAAAGAAAGAGATAAAAGAAAAAAGGGCGGTTGGCTCACTCAGTCCTCCGGTGCAGTGTCAGCGTGTTCTCGACCATGCGCTTCCACGGCGGCAGAAGTTTCAAAGGCTTAACGATGCCCCGGGGGTTCCTCTAGCGTTAGCAATATTTGTAGCGTCGCCGCGCTCTACTAGAATGTGTGAGGCGCGGCGCCTGTTTAATGGAAATCAGGAATTCTGCTTGCCTCAGCGATATGTGCTCAGCGGCCTACAAGTTCACCGTAAGGCGATTGCAGACAAATGAGCAAAAGCCGAGGTATGTGTTTAAAAAAATAAATCCATTGAGTTACTGGTGACTCAGCTGATCGGCACATAAAGAAAACTTTCGTATTTCGGCGAACAGTGCTCCGGAAAACCGAGAAAAGAGCAGTCTTAGAAGATGGGGAGAATCCTGCGACTAACGACACTGCTTGCTATGCGTAGGTATAGTGAATTACATTTCTTCCGAGTTGGTTGCAAGTATTCTCAAGGACCTCCGTCTAATGTGGCCAGTCATTGATGCAGCAAGGGCAAGGATCACGAAGGAATTTTATTTGTAGAAAGATAGAGAGGCCGATGCCAGCTTTCCATAGTGCCTCTCCCTCTAGATAGATAGATAGATAGATAGATAGATAGATAGATAGATAGATAGATAGATAGATAGATAGATAGATAGATAGATAGATAGATAGATAGATAGATAGATAGATAGATAGATAGATAGATAGATAGATAGATAGATAGATAGATAGATAGCGTTTCACCCATATACTTAGATTAAGCCAACAACAATGCAGCCAAGGAAAGCATTTAGGAAATAAGAAGAGTGTTTATATTGAAATGTTTAATTTATAAGAAGAACGGATATCAAAGTGATCGAGAAGACGATTTGTCGCCAGCGGCAACCGAACCCGAAACCTCCACGCAACGCGTGCGGTGCTCCACCAATCGATGAACGGTGGCGGCTGTCTTCCCGGCCACTATCTTATGTATTCATGTATGTGTACTAAAACTAGCCCGAATAGGGTTAACCACACTAAAAGGCAAAGATTGCAGAAATTAAGGAAGTAGTAAAGAGCGGGGGAAGCGTAAAATCATCATGAAGGTGGCTGCGTTGAACATAACAGGATGCATGCATTCAAGTATCGGAGGGCGATGTCATCAGTAATTTCAATAATATAGTAAGGACAGCAAACGGGCCGCGATAATTTGATGATTCTCTGATGATAACCTGACGATTAATCTGGTGACTGTCGAGCAGCGGATATGCAATAGTGTGATGATGATGGTGATTATGATGATGATGGTGGTGGTGGTGGTGGTGGTGGTGGTGGTGTGGTGGTGGTGGTCTTCCATAGCAGCAGGTGCACTTTCCCTAACTTACAAGGCCAGCCGCGCTGAAACGTGAAACTCGTATGAATGGTACAGGCGAATTGATGCGTATGCTAAGCTTTAGTCGACTGCTAAACTTTGTTCGCCACGCCGCGCTAAAGCGCTCAAGCAGCCTGTAGGCGATCAGACACGGACCACTATAACAATCAACGCCGCCGGCAACGCTGCAACTAACCGCTTTTGTGGGAACCACGCCGCTTTGCAAACACAGCTGCAGGGTTGAGAGCGCGAACTGTCTTTTCGTGGCCGCGAATGCAAATGAGGATTAATGGCCGGGTGCTCGTTGGTCGAGCATCACTGTTCGGCGCCCCACGACTTTATGGGTCCCTCGAGGCACGAGGATTCTCATAATGGACGAGGACACGTATAAGCGAGGCTTTAACCACTGGCGGCTGCTTGCACAGTTTACCACTGCGTAACTGTAATGACCGGGCAAAGCGTTGGCAGGTATAGAAAACGTGCTGGTCGGCCAGTAGGCTTTAAAATCGTCTACAAAACTGAATAGGACAAAAAACGAGCAAACAGGCCAGTCGGGAACAATGCAAAGGCGATTTTAGTTTCAAGACGCGTTCTTCACACAATTTGTCTTTCAGCAACAGGCCACGCAGAAGTAGTACATTCGCACGCTGATACCAGTACGTTCCAAGCATAGTTTTTTTCCACGTGCAGCGAAAGCCTAGAACCACCTTCCCTATGACATAACCGCCATTACATGGCCTACTACGTTTTCTGAAACCATTACCGATATTTTGTGATCACTTGAGTGTATGCGTTTGTAACTACACATATTTAATGTATAGTCATCATCATCATCAGACTATAATAATGTCCACTGCAGGACGAAGGCCTCTTCCTTCGATCTCCAATTACCCCTGTCTTGCGCTAGCTTATTCCAACTTGCACCTGCAAATTTTCTAACTTCACCACCCCACATAATTTTCTGCCGTCTTCGACTGCGCTTCCCTTCTCTTGGTATCCATTCTGTAACTCTAATGGTCCCCCGGTTATCCATTCTACGCATTACATGGCCTGCCCTGGTCCATTTTTTCCTCTTAATGTCAACTAGAATATCGGCTAATCCCGTTTGCTCTCTGATCCACACCGCTCTCTTCCTGTCTCTTAACGTTAGGCCTAACATTTTTTGTTCCATCGCTCTTTGTGCGGTCCTTAACATGTTCTCGAGATTCTTTGTTAACCTCCAAGTTTCTGCCCCATATGTTAATGTATAGTAACCACCCCTTATGTAGTAACGCTTAACGGGGTCTTTAAGCTAATAAAGTGAAGTGACATAAATGTAGGTCGGTCACCGTTTCCAAATGCTCCAAACAGAACGGCTGTCCAGCTCTCTCTGTGTGTTCTCAACGTAAATTTTATCATACTGATCTCAAAATAAAGAGAAAGAAGCGAAAGAGATGAAATCATAGTAAGTGCATAATGCCTGACGCCGTACGTGTTCGGACGATATTAGCCCTGAAAAGATAAACCGAGGGAACGCAAGAACGCAACGAAGGCTGCACAGGCCAAATTTTGCAAGGGATGATATTATTACTGTTATTACTATCGTACTACGCCCGCTTCCTCGTTTTCTTTTTACCTATTTGTTTCTCAATCTCCCACTGGTTTGTCTACCCATTGGTCTTTTCGGTACAATGTGTCTTGCGTACAATGTCTGCTTAAGTAAGCCAGTACAAAGGCTCTGTAACAGTTCCTGGGCACGTTAAATAAACATGACTAATTGAATGATTGATTATCACCATCATCTTCATCTCGTTTTTTATGCTGCAACCATGGCAATCTGACGCTACAACTACTATGGTGATTCAAGAAAATGCATACAACATTCAAGGTTGGTGCGAAAGCCAACTAATCAAGCGAGCACCATGTTGACATGTGCTTCTTTGAGGCGGTGGTAAATAAGTCTCATTTTATTTAACATTCAAGAGCAACACGAGGGTTTCAAAGACGCCGTAGCGGAGGACTCCAGGCTAATTTTGATTTCTCGGAATCCTTTAACGCGCTCGTTAATCTTGGAATGCGAGCATTCTTGCGTGTTCCGCGGGCCATCGGAATGCGATAGCTACGGCCCTTAGCACAGTGGCCCACATTTGATCGAACCCTCTTCCTAGGGGAGCCATCTTATTTCCGGTATTGATTAGCGCATCAGGGCGAACGGAAAAGTGAAAGAAAACTCTGGGAAGGCCCGTCCCTATTTCTCTCACTAAGGTCACCTTAATGCCCCGAAGCCAAAATCCAGGAAAAAACCATCAGGTGATTTTCTACGTTGATCCAGCTAATCGAACTCGGCGCCTGTGGGCATCTTTTCAGTCTCTGTAGCTGCCGCACAAGCAGCGCTCGACCAGGGACGCCCGGAAATCTCCGCTCCGCAATAGATCGTTCTCAGCGCCCTCGTTACCGGCGGCCAATTAATGTTGCAATTAAAAGGAGGGATTGAGCATTTCATTAAGGGAGACGTTCAGCACCAAGATTGGGAAATGGAGAAGCCGGCTGCAATAGGGGCACCTGGGGCCACCTCTCGTTAGGGCTGTAGAGGAAAGATGCAACGCGCCACCGGCACTCTGTTTTCTTTTCATACGTATGCATTCAAAGAGTAGTAGTTCCGGAGGCCTTGTTTCGAAGCCAGGGTCCGCGAGGACCACTTTTCCCTGGCGTGCGCGTGCGCAAGAGGCCATTCCAGTTTTGTTTTTCCGGTTGCCAGCGCACGACAAGTGTGCAGGAGTTCTTAGTCCATTCTCGGAGAGTTGGAGAGACGATACCCGTAATTAGCGTCCTTTTTCGAAGTGACTTCTATGGAAGCCAAGGCAGCGAGCTTACTACGCGACTTTGGCGCAATCCTTTCTGTTAGCTTCCGCTTTCCTTCACTAGTGATACCGTGCACCACCATCCTGAGACATTATTGAAGAAAGTACATGGGTGCTGGGGTTGCGTATTTTTCTTCAATGCAAGGCTTTGTCTATTGGCAACCGGCTATCAACAGCGTGGAAACGGAGTTGTGTGTATTCCTACCATGAACCGAAGAATGCGGAATGAGAGAAATAGCGATGATAGACAAAAATAGAATGGTTTGAATCGGACGCGACTTTTTTTACCCAATGAGTCACTGCTAGAAACAACAAGTCAATTGAGATTGTGGAAACGCGTCATCTGCATCGCCTCCATTGCTTCGCTGAGCGTTCATGGCGCTGTTCGACTTCCTATGTAAAACATCAGGTGGTGTTGTTGGATGTCCATCATGACATGGTGGAAATGTGGGGGAAAATTGCAGCAGGAAGGTTAGCTATTCTGATATGGTCTAAAAAAAACTGACACTGCGAAGAAAAAAAAATATTCAGGAAATAAAAAGGAAAAGCATGAAACTGCGCTTTGCTGCCCACGCCTTAGTAATATAGTTCACAGAATCAGAAAAGCTGCGTTTCTTACGTTTCGGCGTATACGACTTACAGAAAGTCGCATACGTGTAACTCCTGACCGTCACTTTTGCGCAGGTGACAAAAGAGAAACTTCCATATCCACTCGACTACATCGACTATCCACTGCCCTGTTCAATTTCTTCGGGCTTGAGTGATCGCTCGAAGAGTGTAGGAAATGCCAGCAGATGCTCTCGAACTAGATTGACTGAGAAGAAACAGGACACCGGAAATTGGTCCTCCGCCGGAAGCGCTCTTCGACGACTGGCGTTATAAGCTCGAGATGCGAGCCACGGGGTCGGCGGGTCACACGTCGGCGACACATCGGAAAGACAAATGGGACGAGGTCAGATGCCAATTCGCGAAACTGTCGAGGTCGCGAAGAATGATTGCTTAGTACGAAGGAGAAAGCATAGGCGAAGCAAAACGCAAGAAGAGACGACATGAAATGTGCCTCGAAACCGAAAAAACGTAGAGCGAGGACAGAGATTAAATGAGGTCGAACTATAAAACACGCCAGATGTGTTGATGCAGTAGCCATAACTCGATGCCTGCAGATGGAGCAGCGTCTTTATTTTGTTACGTGGTGAACGTGTAAACGAATAGGGAGAGCCTCTTCGTAAACACCTTATGAAGGCATCATCGTTCGTCGTCCAAACGAGTCACGAAAACACGAATACCTCGCCCCAGTGGTCAGAAAGATTCAGTGCTACTTTCACCCAAAATCTAAAGGGTAACATTGTTTTAGAAGTGCCGTATAACCATGAATGAATAGAAGCTATGTGCAAGTGAGATCCATATGCGTACAGAAAAGAGGAGTACGCGAGTTGCTGGCCGTGTGCTCCTGAGGCAACGGATAAAATTTATCTTACTTATTGGTAATGCGGCAACGTTTTGAAGCGGAAACTTTCTATTGCATGAATAGAAAAGATAACGCAGGTCGAATATAACCAATAATTATTCGCGAATCATATGCTCGTATGGAAAAATATAAACCAGTGCTTACTTAAAGAAGGGAGGGGGGGGGGGGGGGGGCAGCCACGCTGATCAAAGACGGCTCACTGTGATATGTGACAGTAGACGTCACTATATCAAATTTTGTAAGATGGAAGATGCAAACAAACCAGTAAAGAGCGTGTGCTTTAGGATTAAAATGACAACAATACGTAGTCAGTGTTAAGGGAGCGCTGCGTTTATACTGGGGCGTGTGATGCAATCACATATACAGTGCTATTTCTACCATTGAATGCATTCAGGAGATCTCAGTAGTATTAAATGCAGCTGCCCGGACAACGAACAGGGCAAGTACACTGACAGTGCATAAAGAACTGCATATTTTCGTTTAAAATTCAGATGCTATCATTGATGTGACCCGTTAAACCCACTTTAACTCGGAGGCTAAGCCTACAACGTAACTTCTTTTGTGCCGCCAATGCAACGGTGGATGTTGTGGAGCAGTGGTATAGAGCTGAAGCTTCAGAGCCGTATGATGTTTGGCTCTAACCCACCTTGTGAAGTCTCTAATTTCTTAATTTTGAATTACTAGTTCTCGAACGTGATGATACAACGAGCGGTGATGTCACAAGTAGCCATGACGCTGCAGAGTATCTCAATACCTAGCTCCTAACTGTTTAGCGCAGCAAGGAACTCCACGATTGGAGTGGCTTTCAGGAGACGCACCCATCAACTTTAACTAACTCCCTGAGGAAATATGCACAATAGGATTCTCGTCAACATCGCCCAACAATGTTGCCTTGAACCCAAGTGCTGTGGGAAAGCAAACAAGGACTATAGTTATCATGGGGCGGGCAAGGCCGCTGTGCACATGCTCTGAACATTATGAAATCGGCCTATTTTTCTAAATTTAACTGACAAAAAAGAACTATAGAACTCGTAGCATGTCGCGTAGCGTGTCTTGACACTTTCATACTGTAAGACGTTCCGGGCGCAATCCGCGGGGAAAGAAAAAGAAAAGTATGCGACAGAATAGATTATCGAATAAATGGAGCGAAGAAAGCAAGCTCATCCAAGAGGAGTGTGAGGAGCCTTGTAATACGTCGAGGAAGACGACACTTGCGACTCTGGCCGGAAGGAAGCAATGTCCCAGGCGTGGAAGCGAGAGTCATGATAGCGGGCGCAGGCGCGCTAGTCACGCGTGAACGCCGCGCACCAAGAAAAGAAGAACGGTCGAAAGAATAAAAGTGGTGGCAGCAAGGATGTCACATACAAATGTTCTGTTGTGTGTGCCGCGCACGCTGCAGCTCAGCGCCGGAGGCGCCTACACGTGGCGTTGCGGGAACAGGAGGCCGAGACTGAGCGACGACGTCGACAAAACCATGCAGTTCAAAAGCGCCAAGCGGACGCACACATCATGGCCCGCCGTGAGCATCCCGCATTACGGAAATGCGAGGTCAACACAAGGCGGCAACGCCGACAGGACCCTGTAGTTTTAACCGATACTGCTCGCGGTCATTGAGTTTACTCTGTTCATGTTTCTACACACGCCACACCACGCGTGTTTACTTAGTCAGCTCCCGTTCACTACAATTCAAACTGGCACTAAAGCTACGAGCCTTACACTTCGTGTAATATTCCAACATGTTGCTATCGCATTCATTGTTTTGCCCTTAAGGCGAAACTGTGAAAAGTTTAACGTTGACAAAGAGAATGTGGCTTTCTTTAACGTCATGAGCGTGTATTGGCAGACTGCGGCAGGACGGCACTTCATGACGTCATACTGTCATGGCCACGAAAGTAGCAAGACGCCAAGAACGAGAGAAATTGGTTTGATTTCTTTAGATTTGCTCCGGGTACCTGCTGCCATCTGTTAAATGCCAACTGCAACAATATTTCACTTGGGCTAAATTGGCAATAATTGCATAGCACATACTCTCAAAATATTTTTGGCAAAACCACATGGCTAGTAATTGTTATTTGCAATAACAACAATAACAACAATCACGAAAACGACGACAACGACAACAACAACGGGTGGAATGCCATTTCTGAAACATTTTGCTTTTCGCGAAAAGAAGAAAGATGCACAAAAACATTGCAAAAACGTCTTGCTGAACTTGCAACACACAAACAGAGATCAGGCAAGTAGCTGGTTCCAAGACGAGCAAATTTTTCCGCGCTCCACTCTTCTGCGTAGATAAAAAGCCCAAGATTATATTTAGATATAGGACAGCCTATTTAACTACGTTTAACTCTCTACCTTATGCATTTTCTTTTTTTTATGTATTATACGATGGAAACCACGGGGAAGTCAAGAGGCGAATAAAAGCAAACGAATGCCAAATGCAAGGCGGCCTTACGTAGATCACATATAGAAGTGAAAAAAGTGCGAGGAATTCAATTAGGGGAACGAGCTCAGTGGTCGGCCCACTTGTTTTTGACAAAGGCCAGACTCATCAAAGAGCCAGAAAGTGCGTCGGGCTCACTGAGCCGTACTTGGCGGCAAACTCCTGAAAGCTACTGAGGAAGAAACAGAAAAAAAAGAACAGGAATAGCAGTTTTAGTTGTTCTCCGTGTGTTAGCCGGCAACCGCCGTCAACTCACTTTATTTTAGCAGAAAATTGAACAGACACTCCCTCCAAGAAAGAAGTATAGAACAACGCCCGAAAGTTCTAGGCCTTCCCTGCAATGATTGACCTCCATGTAATGATAATTGCTTCGGTATACCACCGTGGTCACATCTCCGAGCTTTGACGTGTAGCAGTGGTCTATCACCGAGAACTTCTTGCGTTCGAAATGTTTTGACCACATCAAAGAAAACACCACGCACTTTAGGAGACACTGTATATAAGTAAGGCGAGTGGCTTATTGCATACCGCATTTCTACACTCTTGAAATTTAGGTTTGCACCCTTTGAGGCTTATCTTGTTCCACAACAATAATAATCATCTGCCTTGCTTGCGTCTACTTTCTTGAAACATTGATCTCGCTACTTTCCTGTCGAGAATCCTCTGTCACGATTCTGACGCGCATGTCATTCGTTACCTGGAAGTACTGGGCGCGCAGCGTTAAAGATAGGAAAGGCGCGTAAGACATATGACGATTGCTGTTGTGTTACAAGATAAGCCCCAAAGGATTCAAACTTCATTAAGTATAGTCCGCTGGACATAGGTTAAACGAGCTCGATCAGTTCTTGAGGGCAGGAATTAAGAACGGCGACACGAGGCACGCACCAGCTGATATACTCTGCACGTAAATGCTATGATATCAGTCGATCTCAACTCTCTAACAAACCCGCCATCACTGCCTTCTCTCTTTATTTCTTCCTCCTACTAACAAACCCACCAGGGTAGTTCAGTGCCAATGGCGTTCTGCAGCTGATAACAAGGTTTGCGGGTTCGATACCCGGCCGTGGTGACTACCTTTTGATATACGATGAATCCAAGAATGTCTGTTTACTGATGGTTTATGTGCACGTTTGAGATGGCCTGTGCATTAAAATGTGCTAGGAACCCCTACTATAAGTTGTTTTACAGCTCCTATGTGTAGGTTTTAGGCGTAAAATGCCGCGAATTGTCGCTATTCTTGCCATCGTTATATTTGTTTTTGATGTCGCTAGTTCTTCTTTTTCTTCTTCTTCTACATCAAATAAAAAAATTACAGGCTTGTAGGCAAATTTTTGCACTTACAGATAATTTCAATGATCGCAAGAACAAAGCAAGAAATCAATATCAATTTGGTATGTGCCAACAAGTTTATTTCGAGCCTATAGATTTGGAGCACGAATTGGTATGGCTGGGTTGACGAGCAGGCACTAATAGTGAACGGTGCGGCCACTACTCTGCTGGGCAAAACTTTACTGTAACTCGAGCCACAAGTCCGTATATTGCTGTCAAGGATAAGATATATTCTGTAATGAGATGTAGGTGCTAGATCAGTCAAGCATCTCGCTTTCCGAACGTTCGCTTGCGCTGTGGTGATTGACCGGCGCCGTGCTTTCATCAGCGGTCATCAGCAGAACGTTGCGGGAATGCAAATTGAACACCGCCTACTTCGCGAACGTTCAGAATGCGAGATGCTTGGGCGATCTCGCACCTAGAGAAGTTTCCCTAGCCTTACGTACGGCCTATACGTCGCCATTATAAACTGTAGATACATCTGTCCCTCTATAGTGAACATTCCCCACACGTTCTCAGTTAATAAACGAAGGCGGCAATTTTTTTGCACTAACTGAATTGCGCGACATGTATTGCACACGTGCAACCATGACAACGTACAACAGCCCGAACAGATAAGGCTCCGGCATATGTTTTGTAGTTTTTGCTGGAAAGCAACTCGGTAGAATACAAAGTCTGACCAATATGAAAAGAAACTCCGCCCTTTTAATTTGATCCCACAGTGTACGTAACCACGCATTCATTCTTTTACAAAGTGCTGATGGAGAACAGATTTCATAAGCACGACAAAATGTATCTGTTTTTTATCCGACATGGTGTTAAAGCTGCTGCTTTTTTTTCTCTAATTTTCATTGCCTTGTATGAGTTGCGCGACATGAATTGCACTACCGTACGACCCCGACAACGTAAACCAGCCCGGACCGATAACATAGCTATGTATTTTTTCTTTGTGCCGGAAGCAACACGGAAGAGTACAAATTCTAACGAATACGAAAATAAAATCCACCCTTTTTCTTTAATCCGAAGATGTATACATACCAACACATTCTTTTTCCTTCTTACAAAAAGCGCATTACTTTCTAGCGAAGCCGGAAATAGCTTCCGGTAAGATTTCGAGGGATCCTGGGAAAGAACCATGTGTGCAACAATAAAGGAAGAGCGGTAAAATGGGTCCTTCAGCATCGCGCTTACGTTGCGCGGCGGTATCGCCGGTATTAAACTGCAGATCTGACTCATTTCCGTTCGGAAGCTTTTAAGCCCTCAAAGCGTTTTGCGCTGTGTGGTGTCCTGTAAATAGTATCTACTCAACGGCCGCGGAGTGATGCGGAAATTAATTCGCGTAATTCCTTCCGCATCTCTGTGCGCGCACTGATAAAGACAGAGTAAATAAAATTAATCAAACGATGTGCTCTAGATATCGCTATAAAGCACGCTTTCTAACAACTTATGCCGTGAGGTGCGCCACTCTTTAGGGCAAGGAAGCAGCAAGACGTATTTTCCGAGCAAACGCTCAATGTTTATTGTCTGGACAAGTTCAGTCAAAAATAACCATACATGAAGTTCCCCTCCTACTAGGGGAAAACTTAAGGGAGGCGCTTTAAGGGGACGAAAAAAAAACTGCCTTTCATTTAGATGCACTCAAGTTTCTCGGCAGTACATTCGCCTACGTGACTCGCCGTGGTAGCGTAGTTTCAATGCCGTTACAGTGCTGAGCTCGATGTCGCGGGTAAGATCCCGGCAAGCGGCGGCTACATTTCGATCAGAGCTAACGGTAAGAACGCTTGTGAACATAGATGTAGGGGCACGTTAATGAACCCCTATTAGTCAAAATTAAACCCGGAGTCCTCCTATACGGCGTACATTCTAATCGTATCGAGGGTTTCGGCACATAAAGCGCTCCACAACTAAATAATTTAAATAAATTCTCCTACGTGCAAATATATTAGCAAGAAAAGAGGGAGATGACTAAAAGACTTTGAAACCAGGAGGGTTGAATATAAAAATAAGGATGAAACATTAAGTAACAACACACAACATGTGTGCAATTCGCTGTACACATCTACGCGTTGACGATGCTTTGAGTGCAGAAGTAGAACCAGCAGTCCCGAAAAAAATGAAGTAAAGCACTGATGGCAATTACATCGCCATCTGGGAACACTGCACAGGTGGTTTCTTTTTCTCCTTAACAAAATAAATAAAAATAGCAAGGATACAATGGAGCCCATTTCTTTATTTTATGTATTTATTTTATTGATACTGTCAGCCCTCAATTGAGGGTCATATCAAAGAGGACAAAGCAGTCACGTACGTCAAATTGTGTACAATGTACGTCAATGTACGAAAGAAAGTAAATGGCTTGCGAGACTGCTCAAGTATTCATACAGGAAAACTATTCACTCACATGGAGGAGGGGGAGGAGGAAAAGAGGGAAGGAAAGGCAAGGAGGTCAACCAGACGCACGTCCGGTTTGGTACCCTACGCGGGGGAGGGGTTTAAAGGGATGAAAAGAAATAAAGGTGAAGAGGGAAGAAAGTACTCTCAGTATGAACACGTGCGGTTGTCCGACACTTCACAATCGGTCACTGAGGCCAGTCGACTTCATGAATCGTAGCAATGCCCGCGTCGCTTTGAAAGCCTGCGACGCGTGGGGCCGAGGCCCAAGAATCTTTCTCTCTGAAAATGGTCTGCTGTCTAATCGGTTTGACACACTCCGAAGAACGTCGCGTTCAATGCCATAAAGATTACACAAAACACAACACGCGCTCAATCGCCTCTTCACAGTTGCAATAGTCACAGATCGGTGTGTCGGACATTCCAATAAGAAATGGACTAGGTAGCTTGCCAGCAAGTATGCGACTGGTATAGTAAGCAACATGGAAACAAAGAACATCTAACGCAAAGTCAGAGAAGCTGAGACAGTCTCCGGGGGTGGCTGCAGTGGAAAGAAACCTGCTATTATTTCGTATTTACCTGGGAGGTAAACGCGATATCAGGAAGGAAACAATTTATGATAACTCAAAGGGAAGCTCTTTACTTTTCGAAGCGAGATCGGGATGACTTAGAACGCATAGTTATATAGCGACGTACACCAAGGAAGAAGAAGCATGTGCTTGCTGCAGTAAATCTATGGAAACGATGGAACATGTTTCATGAGAATGAAAATATCTACCCAGTTGTCGGTTTAGGCACCGCTGGGCTCCTTGAAGTCCTTGGATTCAGGGATAGCAGGGGGAAAGTAAACATGTCCGCAACAGAGATCAGTAAAAGGTGATTGAAAGTTTGGTGGCAGAAACGTAGGGAGACCACAAACAACGGAGGCGTGCAAAATCAAAGTTCCCAATAATGGTTCAGAAAGTTTGATGCTGGGAATTTTTGGCTTAAAAAGAAATTAAAATAAGATAGGTAAGACATTAGGCAAAATAACAAAAAGAGCTTGGTGGTGCAACCCACCGCCCCGTTTCAAAGCGGACGCTTATAGCATCTATCGACTCCGAATATAGGTTGCAACAAAAAAGCTTAAACAGAAAAAAAAGAAGACAAAAAAGAAAGCCTCACATTACGAGAAAGCTTGAAGGGTTTTGGTAAAAAGCTTGTGATGCATTTTTCTGTCGAAAACCGGTCGCATTCAGCTATTTCGCTGATTTCTATAAGTCAACGCGGGTTGAGTGCTCACTAGAGATGCAAACAATAACAAAAAATTCGGGCCGAAATTCCCTCTCGCTTTCTTCTATGGCACCGTATCTACACTCTCTGCGATACGATAGAGAGGGGCAAAAAGGTATCCCGTGGTCGCTGTGGCAACAATGTTACCTGAGGCAGTTTCGCGCCCTTTCTTCCAACCCGACTCGCAAACTGGCATGGCGGTCTCTGCGTCCATCGCTGTTTTCTTTCGTCGGATAAAAGTTAGCCACACCTGTTTACGACCTCACGCTAACGGCCGTCACCAAGAAACGACACGTCGTTATCAGTCATGGCCGTGGCTGCTGCCCCATTTCCACACTATCTCGAAATGCTGCAGCGTAACTGCTTTCTGTGCGTGCGCACGCGTGTTTGTGTCCTTATAGGGGTGTGTACCTGTGTACATTCGTGCATCCATGCGTGCGTGCGCGTGCGTATTGGCATAGTGCCTGACAATACTTATTTTTGTCTCTGCTGTGAAGATAAAAATATGTTTTTACGATCACTTTCCCACTGCTAGCTTCCAATCTGCTTACTGCCTAGTTTTCGTTACATCTTCAGTGTTACTGTTTCTTTTTTTTTCACGAGATACTGCCCGTAATGCACTCGTAAAAGACGCACTGTGCGCGACTATCACAACGGCGGCCTATTTCCAAGCTTGTGTCATCCAAAGCGGATGATGACTCGACTTGCTAGAGAAGTAGCGACTCTGAATGTAGTAGTGTGAACGCAGCACACAAGGTTAGCTGTGTTGTTTACTAAGCTTCATGTTCTACGTACATTCCCTGCCCCTTGTCGCTTTTATTTTTTGTTTTCTCTTCCCGCTATTGCTGCTATCCTGGGTTTCTCTCGTTTGCCTTCGTCTTATTGCGGGAGTCCCTTTATATAAAGCGAAATATCTCCGAGAGATATCGTAACTCACAAGAATAGCCAAAACGTAAAAGCTCTGGAATCCCATGAATGCGTGTAGGCGGCAAGAACTGAGAGCTAAAGGCTCTGCAACAGCTAGTTAAAGCACGTTAGATTACGGAGCCTTCGTGCTTGGATCGGGCAGTTTATATGCTTTTGTCCATCTGTTCGTGAAATTATGTATGTATAAGACTAGCCAAACCATAAGCAAATCGTTTCTTGCTGCAGCCTTCTTAGCTATATTTGCATGTGCACAAATGAAATCTGTCGTCAAGCTTCTGCCGTTACGAGGCTTCGGGGTGGAGGCTGCACTGATGCGAACGCGCTCACGAAACTGAATTTGCTTGCTCATATTTACTGCTCCAGAAAACCTAAGTTTTTTTTCAGTGCGCCAAATGAACTGTGAAGTGCTCACAGTATCGAATGATGCACACGTAAATAGAATGACCCTATTTCGTTATTTCCATCTCTATTAGCATGCTAGGCCAAACCTCTCTATGTTTCATTAAAGGGTTGTCTCTTTCTCTCCCGATAACTCACGTTGCTTTGCGGCTGTTGTATTAGCACTGCAGTTCTTCATCCCTTTTGTGAAGAAAATGAACGTCAAATATTCGAAAAGAAGAAGAGTTTGACTCAAATTAAAGGCATGCCAGGGGCGGAAATTACTTTGGCTGAAACCGGTGACAACTTTCTCGTCAAATTGCTTTCTCCTACAGTACAAAAACAAAGCGCTGGTCTATTGCAATGTTGCCTGTAATAGATGCTGGTACGAGAGATCGACTAGCGTAAAATGAAAAATTTGAAGGTGTGGTGCTGAAACACGACAGTACAGAAGCCTTCGAACTCTGCCGGTGCTTTCCAACAATATTGGAGTGGGCAGATAAATATGTGTCGTTTTTTTCGCGAGTAGCTTGTTTCCGTGTGAGACGTGTCCATTGAAAAAAAAAATATATTTCCATGTAAAGCTCCCTGCTGTGTTTGCGTGCCACTGAAATGTATTAACAGCCAGCACTCGATCGCTTCAAGTTTATACGAACAATGATGCTGCAAGTACTATATTAAATTTGCCGCTCGGGTCGCTGCTCAATTATGCTCACCTGGGACGGCACCCTAAAGGTTTGACACCACTACATAGCGAAATGCGTGGCATGGAACGGTGCCTTAAACTTTGCATCTGCAACCTGTCACTATGGAGTGTATCGTAATTCGCAAAGAAGTGTGTCTTAATATGCCCGGAGTTACCGCGTGCAATTTTGAAACACTTGAAGGAGACGTAGTTGAGAATTAAAATTTGAAAAGTGTATTTCCTTGGTATCGCCTCCGCTGTGGCCTCCATTGTGCAAGCTCGTTTTGGACAGAGCATCCTTGCACCGAATGGTACTGTTTCCACCATTTGTCTTCGAAATCTCTTTCCAGACCTCGAGGGAAATTACCTGCCGTTCTGTTTACGTAAAGATGGTGCGTCGAAGGCCCTTGAGAACAGATTTTTCTTTCTAAAGCGCGCATAGACTTCGAGTTCGCATGCGCACTTTTTCGTTCTCGAGTTGAGAAAAAAAAATATGTTGGCAAGCGACGTCAAAATGCGGGGTCAATATGGGCGCGAATAGCACGTGGAAAACTTGAAGATGTATGCGGCTCCCTTCGCGGGTTGTTGGAGTTGAAGGCTGCGTTAGCCCCCCCCACGTGTTCGAGCTCTACTTACGAAAGAGTATTTTGCCTAGGCGGGTGGAGCTTGCTACAACTAATGCAACCAGGAATGCCAATGGTGCATGGTTCGAACTTCGCTGCAGTCAGTAGAGGGAGGGAGAGAGAGAGAGATAAACGGGATGGGAAAGGCAGGGATCCAGGGCAAGGTTCTTGTTTAATATCCTGCACTGGGGTAAGGGTAAGGGTAAATGAAAGACGGAAAGAACAGAGGAGGGAAAAGCAAGGAAAAAAAATCAAAGCCCTTTTTTTAAAGGAAGATGGTTGAACGCGAATCTTTCTTCGATGCAACAGAATCAAAGTCAAAGTCCAAAGCCAACGACCACGCAACGAACCCAAGAAATGCTGCGCGACCAGATGCGATGCCTAAGTGATTTGATTGCTTGTTTAGGATTGTATTTTTTGAACGTTGAAGTTGAATGTAGACACATTTCGTGAAGTTGCATAGCCTTTATTTTAGATCATGTAACCATTGATTACACGCACACACTCCCACTTTCGCGGACGACTCTACACTTGCGCAGTATTACCTTGTGATCGCTGTGGTAGACGGTCAGAGGCTCTGCCGTTGCCGATACACGGGATCGGCCTTACGGGCACGATCGCGCTCGCGCTTACGTTCGCGTACGGCAGCCTCTTCTACTGCAGTGCGCTGGACCCGCGGTCTACCCATGGTGACGGCTGGGAATACATTGCGTGACGCGCGAACTGCAATGCAGCTATATAAGTTCATCTGGGTAGCGTGGCGTTACAGTTCCCATTGTCATTATCGGTACAACTGCGAATGTAACCTGTAGTGTTCTACGATACGTATGTTGTGCGCCGTTGTTCTATTGTGTGCGCAGATGCGTATTGTGCAAGTTGGTTGTCCTGCAGTGCGTTTTCGGTGCTCACAGACGAATCAGTGAGACATAGAAAGCTTCGCTTTAAGAATGATAGGAAAGGTTGTGAACGTCCGTGAGAACGATGAAAAGAGAAGCATGAAGAATAAGGCAAGGCAAGGAGGTTAACCAAGGTTGCAGTTACCCTACACTTCGAGATAAATAAAAATGGAAAACACAGATACGAAAGAAATTGTGCGGAAACCATCGACAATGATTGTCTATGTAATAGAATAGCCGAACGCTTATAGCAAACTATTCTCTTCGTTAAAATTGTGATATATTTTAACATGTATATTTGTTGCAGAGAAGATATTTGAGTAGCGTTTGTTGTTTCATTGAGTATTTCCGTATGTAAAACAGAGGCGTTCACCAGTACATCTGTAGCAGAGCTGGGTACCTCTCCTACAGCCTGCACAACCTCCGCAACAGCCCGGGATGTTTAGTGAAATTCGTCCGCGCCTTTCTTTAGGCGGTGAAACCACCAACCCTTAAAACAGGTGAAACAACCAAAGGAAGTTATTCCTTTAAAACAAAGATAACACAAATAATGAAGAGGAAGTGCGAACACATTAGCATAATAATGTTCGCTGACAGCCACAGACGGTCCACAGACAGTCACCTTCAAAAAGCGCAATAGGGGATGCCTAAAACATGGCGTGTATGACGTACACCAGGCTCCGCAATTGCTTCCGGCTGATGCAGTTTGCAAAATCATGACCTTCAAATGGAGCTTCTGTCACCCAGAGATAGCCGTCGCTGGAGCGCGGGTTTGGACACCACCTGTAGGGCTTTGGTGGCCCCAAATGCAAGTAGTTTGCTTACGGGAAGTAAAAATATCTGATTTTCGTGTGAAACGAGCAGAAGCAAACCACCAGGGTGATGTGTGCAATAGAGATAAAAAGTTGAATTCACCGAAGCTCAAAACCCAGAGTGCCCAGAGTGCCTTTAAGCGTGTTGTTATCGAGCGCCCGGTTGACACGGTAGTGTCACCGAAAAGGGCTTCTACGGCAAAGATGGAGTGGCGAAAAAACAGAGCGGTGTCTCGTCGAACGGTGTCTCCATGGAGAGCGGCTTGTTCTCATGTCCACTGATAAAATAGGCCTCGTCTGCTTTAAGCGAAGCTTTATAAGCTTACAAGTGTCGGCGGTGGCGGCGGTGTCACGCTGAAAAGTGGGCCGATCCTGGCGATTGTGCAGAAAAGGTCGAAGTTCAATGGCACATACCAGGGACAAAAAAGAGAGAGAGATAACTGAGAGAGAAAGAAAGAGAGAAAGAGAAAGTAAGATAGAGTGAAATACAGAGAAAGATAGTCACCACGAAGATCAGAGATAGAAAGAGAGAAAGAGAAAGAAAGAGAGAGAATGAATGATAGAGAAAGAGAGAAAGTGAAAAAGAGAGAATGAAAGATAGAGAGAGAGAGAAAGAGAAAGACAGAGAGAAAGAAAGGAAGAAAGTCACCACGAAGGTCAGAGAAAGAAAGAGAGAGAGAAAAATAAATAGAGAAAAATAAATAGAGAGAAAGAAAGATAGATAGAGAAAGAAAGAAAGAGAGAGACAAAGAAAGAAAGAAAGAAAGAAAATCACCACGAAGGTCAGACACACACACGACAAGCTTCGCTTACCCTTATTTTCTCGACAGGGGAAGGGCTGGTAATATCTTTTTCTCAAAACGCTCATTGAAAGTTCGACACGGCTCTTCTTCTCAAGTGAGGAACCGTATATTTCAGAATGAACAGCTATATACACGCGTCTAAAAGTAGCCAATGCATCTTTGGTTGCATACGTATGTGAGCGTATATGGAGGAGTCACCGTGAAAAACCGCAATAACACTTCAAGTGAGTTTAGCTTATTTTGCTGCTTTATACACCAGAAAATACGGATGTAAAGACTGAAGATAACGGCGGCACCTATGCAACTTGGAGAGCCCGCAGCTCCTTCGAAATACTCCCCCTCCCCGCGCCCCCCTCCGTTTTAGGAGCAGCAAAATACAGCACTGCATTGTATGAAACTAAAGACTGGGCAGAATATACAAAACAAGCCCTAAGCTATCATTACGAACGCGTATTATTCAAGATAATGTTTGAATTTAACGTAGTGCCCAGTATTTATAAACATAAGTATAAACGTTCATTGAAACAAAGTCCTGCGTTAATAACAAGCTTTGTTTTCTAAGCGAAATCGATAACGCCATTACGGGTACGCTATAAAATAAGGGAGAGCAACATGATAAAGAGATTTGAGAGTGCCCTGGGGACACAGGAGAGAGAGATATGAACTATAAATACAACAAGCAGAAATTTAGGAAGAAGGTGCGTATGGGGTCAGGCAGGTGAAATTAGAGCGCGTTGAAAGAGGTCCTGGACGATCAGGTAAGTTGGCTAGTGATGATGGTGTTCATGGGGGACCCACACTTGACGCAATACTGTTCATATATTCCGTGTCCTGTATTGCTGCAAACTCATATTTACTTTGAGTGGCATCGATTCAGCAGCTGCTACTGACTGCTTGGACCATGAGCGTAGGAGTTTTCTTCAGCTGCTTGTTTTCTCTGGCTGAACACTTATGGGCACACACTACGAAATGTTTTGTCCCGTTCACTACATTGCTCATCGATTCAAGCACGTCCACGCTAAGTGGCCGCCATTACGTGTGCATGTGTCTGCATGTGTGGTCGTTTGCTCATCTTTTCATTTCATTTCTGTATATTCATTAGGCAATCAAATGCTGCGGAAAAGCCGACGATGACGGTTGCCAACATTTCCACTATCATCAAATAAATCAAACAATACTAAAGAGCGGAAGACAAACTTCAATGAGGCAATTATATCTTACAACGGAAATACACTGCAATTACCAGCTACTACGAATATAGTGCCAAACAGTCTTCCAAGCAATTGCAAAGTTTACAACCATGGCGAGAAGGACATACGTGTAGCAAATGTTATGAGGGTGGAGGTGCGAATACAAAGTCAGTACCCTAATAAAACCACACCCGCGCGAATCGAAAATGCACATTTAAATGCATGTTTTGTCTGATTCGGCTTTATGTATCAGTGCAGTTTATCTTCAGTGCTACAAGCCGACAGCTGCAGAGCGTAGTCTTGCCTTACAGCTGCAAAACTTCGTTACTCTCTGTTATCTAAACAGAGCTTATCGGGGCTGCAAGCCGGTACTTATATGAAACAATCACGTTTGCAGAGCTACTAGAACTTAAAACGTGATAACAAGGACTACACGATGGACTATGGCAGCGCAATTCGAAAGAACGACGTAACACAGAATGAACAAACATGAGCGCTGTGCTGCTACTGTCCGACAATCATGACTAACCGACTAGCCCACCAGCATACGTCTTAAGCAAGACTACACATTTATCAATCACGCACGCACGCCCAGACACACACGCGCGCGCGTGCACACGCGAGAAAAGAACTTACGCATGAACACATCACAAAACTCGAACGTTGCAATCCTGATGGACGGACCCAGACTACCTGACTCAGCGTTAACGGAAGCAGCGGTTGTATATGCAGCAGCTGTTAATCTTCTCGACGCCGGAAAGCATACAGAAGGAAAGCCTACCCCGTTCGCAACGCATGCGCCAACGCTGCACAACGTATAAGTAAGGCAAATGGACGTGGTACTTAACGTGTCATGAAAATGGATAAGGGAGAGGCCGGTGGGCGACATATGGCGAGCCCGTTAGTGAGTCATTTCTTTTGCTCGCTTTTGCAGGCGTCCACGCGAGTTGAACGACATTTTCCGCGTTCACTTGGAGGGGCTACTCAGGAACCGCCGCTATACGCTTACTGATGTGAGTGCCCAGTGAAAGCACAGGCAGGAACACCTGGCGCGGGAGACATCCTCTGCAGTAAGATGTAAACTTGGACTAATTGGTAGAAGTTCAGTACGACGACAGCGCGAAGCAGACTGCACCTACAGAAAAAAAAAGAGCCATGCCGGGTCAAGGCACTCAACTACCGACGCAAATTTTAATGCATTGGCGCTTTTTAAGTTGATTCTTCGCGTCAGTGCGGTGAATTATAGGCTGTCATAGTTCAGCGCCTTGTCTCGAGTGCCTCTTTTTTGGTGCGTCGCCGTTTTATTTTCGCTGGCGTTATAATGCACCACTGCGTGTACATTTAAATATTTGACGTTGACTTTCTTGAAAATGCAGGCCTTTTTTTTCTCTCTTTTGACACGTGCTCGTGAAAGATCTTATGGTTAGTTTGTTACACCGTTCCGACATTTACTTCTTGAGATATATTTACTGGTTTAGCAGAAGCATGTTTCACTGTAAAGGAGATGAACACCCACACACAGCATGCAGCGTTCAGATTCTTGAAAGCAGATGGGTTTCACAGATGTTTTCTATGGTTTTATTTATATCGTTCCCTGCTGTAAGAAATGACAGAGGCTGCCTTAGAAACGATCTCATAAATTACGAGAGACAGAGAACGTTGTCAGCTACTCTGAAAAGATTACTTAAAGATATTTAACCGTGAAGAAGGCTTACCAATGTGTAAACTAAGAAGTAGCCACGTTCCCGTGTAGTACAATCCAGGACATTTTAAAAGCGAATATACTTGTTTGGCTCTTTCGCCAGATTTCGTAGTCGCTGGTAGGTGGTTGAAACAAAGGTGCCAATTCAAAGGGCGCGTAGTCTCGCTGGACCGAGTTGCAGGGCGCGTTGGACACCGGACGCCAACTATAGGTAGTGTCCAAATCCATGATGATGGTGATGATTTATTGACATCCCCTTTTAAACGAGGTGGTAACAAACAGTCACCTAGCCCACTTGATTTATTCAGCTTTACTGTACTTGCTCTTCATTATATCATTTTATTGCGATAGCAATTATATGGACACTCAAAAGCAGATTTCTGCCGTCGCCGTCGCCGTCGCCGTCGCCGTGAGGTTCGGTATGACGTCAATGGAGATGAAATCGTCGCCGCGCGCCGAACGCTGTATGTGCGAGTGAAAGGGAGCGAGGGACGCGCGCTTTCACGGGGAGTAAACGCACGGCGGAGAACAAACGCGCGTTCTGCGCTGTGCTCCATTAAGGGCTGCAGAAGTAGGCGTCTCTTTCCTCCTATGAATGTAGAGCAAACGTGCCTTCTTCCGACGCGCGACAGGCCGTCGGGAAGGGGGGGGGGGAGGGAAGGGAGGCGACGTTTAGCTGCGGCACCAAGTGCTTATTTATATCAGAGGCTCCGGCAACAGTCACCAACGCCGCACGCATTTTGAGCGAACGCGGGCAAAACGCCGACGGCGTCGACAACAGTTCTGCGTGTTGCCGGTGCTGCTGCATGTCCGAGTTTATACAGCTGATAAAGCTGCTATCCTTACTCCGTATAGCTCTCTTCAAATTTGCTATCGCAATTGATGCTTCGCCTTTCAGGTGAAACTGCGACAACTTTTTTTGTACATTTCCTCAATCTTTTCTCTCTTCCTCAAAACTTCGCTATCTATACATCGTACCGCGACCTATGCCTGTAACGGATCCGGTCGTATCAATCTCTTCTCTGCTTTATTTCCAAAAATTTCTCTTAACGTCTCTTGCTTATCTCGACTGCTAACTAGTTGATACTTCTGTCCACTTAAAATCTAAGCGCTTCTGGAAGCAGACACATGCCTCATCTTGTTTCGAATATTTGCTCCTGTGTGTTTTTGCCCTTGGGCAACCAGCTCGAGCCTCATATAGTAAGACATTGCCCTTTGTGTTACCCTTGCTAATTTGCCCTTCTAATTTCTTTCTTCCCATTCTTGCAAATCTCCATGGTGTTTTCGTTTTCATTCTTTGCATCCAATTCACTGTTTCAGTTTCGCTCACTTTCTTTTTGATGACATCTGATTGTCTATTTACACTTTCAATTAACCTGTACTTGGAGTCCTTCTTCAAAACTAATTTTGCTCAGCGCCTCTCTGACTTCGAAAGAGGCACATATCCTCGTCCCACAGGGCGGCGCGCTCTGAATTTAGAATACGGATCTTAAAGGCTATGCTTTTGCTTCTTGAATGCGGCGGAAGCGATTTCGAGAGCCGGAAACACGTCATAGATGTCGGGTTTTGGACATCAACTGTTATAGAATTTTGAGGTACACGCGCTGTCGCGCGCGAGTTTTCGGGTGGCTTGAGGTAGTTCATAGGTCTCACTCGATCCATGCCGGCGTTCGCGCAACTAGAAACCACACACGTACGACGAAGCGGTTTATAGGCATATCTACCTAATTTACCACCACAGATGTACTGGTTAATGGTTTTAAAGGTTCAGTTCTCGACTTAATTACCCAATGAAACAAAAAACGCTACATAAATATCCTCAGCACAAGAAATATACGTCTTCAAGCGCATCATTCCTTCATTACAATGAATAGATTTCTAGAAGCGTTGGACCATTCCATTATATTGAAAATCATCGTCGATGGTTTCTGCCCATGTTTTTTTTTTCTGGCGTTTTGCAACGAATGATGAACAACTGAACAATTCAAGCAGTTTGGGAACTTCTATTTCTTTATTGCTCACATATCAAGCCCGGAACGAGAGCAAGGGTTAAACAAAAATCAGGATGCAACAATAATATCCCAAATAATACACAGAGGTATAGAATATCAATAGTGACATCAAAAATGAGACACTCCCAAACCTCAATAAGATCCGCAGTTCTGAAATATTACCACCCATTTATCAAAAAGCAGATGCGGCGCAATAAAAAGAAACAAAACGCGTGCCCTCAATGTTAGGGTTATATAGTGGGGCAAAATGACTTCGAGCGGTGATATAGAGACGTTTGGGAGGGGATTCAAAGCAGGAAAAGGCCTGCTTAATGTCTTCTTAGAATGCATCCACGTTCAGAGATAAAGCGTTATGAGAAAAAAAAATAAATCTTGGCAGCTGGCACAGCGAAATGAAATTCACATCCGGTCGGGGAAGTAAAAGATAGCGGCTTTTTCGTCATGGTGTATCGCTTTTGTCTCTACTAAAATGGGATTGTTGCCCAGGAAACCACGCTGCTTGTTGAGGTGGGCGCACCACAAAATTGTCATGAAGTTTTGTTCTTGTTTGCTTGTCTGTTTGTTTATAACAGCTCGTCGAAGCGTGGGTGGCTTGGTGGTGATGTACAATAACTTGAACGCTCACAAAAAATGTTAAAAATAAAAAAACGACGGAAACGCAGAGAAAGTCGGCTCTTCAATGCTTGTGGCGCTTTTGCCTTTGTGATCCTAATGCGATGGTGATTGCTGTGGACGCACATCATTCGCCTCCAGTCACACTAACTCAATTCACGAGTGCTGATGCTAGCATTAGAAGAAAACAACTATGCAAGTCTATAACACAAGTTTACCGACTTGATGGCAATTTTATGAACAGTCTTCTGTATACAGTTGATCCCTGTTTACAGTTTCCGATTGCTGCTGGTGCTGGCCATGGCATATGCTCTCTCATCCATCGTATCCGCTTAGAAGTGGCGTACACAGGTAGCTTTTTGGTATCGCATACATCGTTCAGATATGCCTTATTACACATGGGGCCATTAATTGGAGAACGTAGAATACGTTCTATTAAGCTGTCCAAAGTTTGAACAGCAAAGATGTGCTTTGAAGGCAACATTTATGACCCTTGATAATCGTCCTTTCAGCTTAGAAAAGTTGTTTGGCCCGTGGAATAACGCAGAATTAGTCATTAGCTCTGAAAGCAGTTAATCACTTTCTTTAGTGAGAGTGACATTTTATCTATGTATCAACAATTTGTATATCCTTGTATGTTAATGCTATGTCGCAGCATTCTGTGTGGGTTATGTGCTGTTTTTATTTTTTTTATTTTTGCTATATTGACTGTTGTTCAAAGGGGCGCGAACCACTTTTAATCGAAGTGTAGAAAGGCATTTGAACTGAATAGGCTATTTAAGAAATACTTTGCCACAAGAAGTACTTCAATGCGTTCAGCAGAAGCGGACTTATTGGCAATCAAACACGGCCTCCGCTGTGCTCCCATTCTTTCTTCAATGCCTAGCACTGCGAAGGTTACGGTGGAGTGGGGTGTGGCCACAACGTTACGCCTTCTTGATGTCACAGTGGCGCGCAGTTCAAATTTCATTTTGGATTTTAACGTAGACGCTACGAATTCTGATTTTGGTGCCTACGACGCGCTAAACGTAAGCCAAACGCAGTTGTCCTCAGCGAGCCGCAGTGCGCTTTGCCAGTTGACTCGTGGTGCCACCCCTCGGCGGCCGCGGTATCTACGCTGCATAGCCGACCGCAGCTACCAATAGCAACCGCGAACGGGAATCTGCTTTACTACGAAATAAAGCATCCCGGAGAGAGGGAGGAGCCGGCTTTAGTTTAAAAAGAGAGCGTTTGAGAGAAAGGTGACTCCGCGCTCCACTCGCGAGCTCCACGCACCGTGTACCACAGCAAAACTTGGCTATGTTCACAGCAGCGTTTGTTGCCCGCGGACTATGTTATTTCACCAACCCGAGGGGTGGTTCAGGGCCCCTTCAGGCATGTTTACGAAATGTGCTTTATTGGTGTACCGTTTGTTTATTTTTCATATTACCTCTTATTTAATTTAATTTCATTTCATTTTATTACCTTCTTTTGCTCAATAGGCCATCTATAGCCGTCGACAAAACAGTTGGAAGAGTGAGTGATGCGCCGTGTAAGAAATAACCTCGGCGCAGACGTTTTTACTCATTTCATCCAAACCCACTGATGTGGTAAACCCCTCCCCCTCCCGTTCTCATTGCGCTGGCAGAACAATAACCGCATTACATAGCTGGGTCGGGCACCCTTCAACTATTCAGGAGCTACGGTTTCAGAGCTCGGTGCCATGATAGAATTTTCCCTGGCCATTCTCATTTCTACATTTTCTTCACTACCGGCTTTTATGTATTGGAAGCATGTAGCATTTTCACTACATGCTTTCATCTCCCTGTCTTTCCTTCTCTTCTTTTTCTCCTTCTCCGTAAGAAGGTGTAAATCACAGTACATAACACATGCAGTAACACAATGAGCACTAGAGAGGTATGATGGAGTGATTAAACTTATCGTATTGTAAAACGAGGTGCAACCTCATTAACCTCCCAGGCATTCCGTTTTTTCCCTCTCTCGCTATTTATCGTGCGCGAGTACCACGTTCGAAAACACTTCTTGTGTCTCCTTTGTAAGAAAAGTCACATTTCAGCTCCACAGTGCCTTTGTTTTTTATTGCAGTGGCAGTTACACAGACACGCCAAGCGAATGTTCGCCGTCGTCGTCGTCGCCGTGAGGCTCCGCGTTTAGGTATAATTTGTATGCCACATGCCAGACCATGCTATAAGCCATTCTGTATGTGCGAGTTAGATTGCTACACTATTCTATCACCAAAGTTGCTCACACGAAGTGTTACGTTCTTGAGTAAATTATTCTTCAGCAGTGTCAGAATGACAGCCCACAAACAAATGTCATGAAGCATAACACTCACAGCACACGCCTTTTATCATGAATCTTCTCAAACGCCTTGATATTAAATCTCCAAGACAATGCAGTCCTCGAACCTGAAAGTTATGTATTTTACTGGCGCGGCTCTTTACGGGCAGTGTATAGTGGCGCCTGGGCGATGTCATTACAGGCCCTACTGGGTATGTTATAGCTTTTAATGGTGACAAATTTTAGAGCACCCGTGTACATCGCGTCCGCAGTTAGTCAAACCCGTGTATAGTCAGAACACCGTCTGAGAAGATCAAGTGCAACGCTAAACCTTGCTGTCACAGTCAGTGCTTCGTCCTTTGGGCGAAACTGTCAATTTTATTTCTCTTTCCGGCCCACTTAGATACAGAAGCTATGGACACCTGTGAAAAAGGAATAAGATGACACAGGACTTCAATGGACTATAGAACAATTATATAGCTCCTCCTCATATCTCAAAAAGAGGTATATCAAACTAGGATCAGTTGCAGCTTAAAGGAAACCTGAAGAGTTGACAAGTACTACAAGCTTAGAAGGGCAAGTGGTTTGGAAGGTATACTGCGCCTCTTCGTGTACTATACAGTAACGCGAAGGCTGACGAGCACTGCGTGGCGAGCTTCACGCATGGCCAACGCAAGCGGGGCGCCGAATGACATCCACAATCAAAGAGGACGGTTGTCTCTTCCGGATCAGAGAAGGCCCAGTGGAATTCTGACCGCGGGTAAACGACGCGTCAAAGACTGGGTTGGCGCGAAGGGTCGAAACCTATCGCCTCTATATTCCTTTTGTTCCGAAGCAAGAGGGGAACCCCGCACTTCTCCGAAACCCTCTCCCCTTTCCAGCTTTCCTTATTCATTTTTGCTTCTTTTTTCTACCCGGCGCGGGTGCCTTGCTCTAAACCCATCAGTGGGGGACACCAATAGCGAGTGGATCACGCGGGCCGCCCGCTCCAGCCCAGATATTGGAAATGCCCCGGGAGACACGTGTGGTCCAAGCCGGTCGTGATATGGGCGCCGAGACAGGGGCGGGGGAGCAGGGACTGGGGTGGGATAGCGGCTTGGACGTTCTCCCATACAGAGCGGCAGGATAAAAAGGCAAGCAACCTTTTGCCTCCAAGCGCCCGCCCGATCCCAGCTTTATTTTTATTCCTTTTCCCGGATGTAGTGCGTGGGTGGATAGAAACACAGCGAAAAAAAAAGCAGGAAGAAAGGTCGCAGTAAACAGAGCCCAAGCGTACATATCGAGAGCGGGACCAGGCAGTATACCAGGAGTGGGTGGAGCTTTTTTTGGAGAAGCTTGGGTTGGAATGAGAAGTGTCTACGCTGCTAAGCTGAGAACACTGGTGAGAAGAGTGTTTGGTACAGTGCACGGACCACGACGATGTTTGTTTAGGAGGAAGCTGTAGCTCGGCTTCAACTCCGATTTACGTATTTAAATGTGCGGGAAATGCAGAAATCCATTTGCGAGACAACCGACCGCTGGAGCGATTAGAATGAAATTTGTTGTGTTTGAGAGAGAAAGGTAAATTCCAGTGACTGTAAAGAAAGCAGGACATTGATTTAAGGCCTGGAACCTTCTTTTACAATATTTCCAGAAAATCTTTAAGTTTAAAGATGTTTAAAGCATGAAGTTTACAGATGCGTAACTCTTCACCAAAAAGAGATATCACACTTCTGTAAACTGACAGATTTGAAAACTGACAAGTTTGATACATAAATTTACAACTTATGTTAAATTGTTAGAATGTTTAGGAGAGATCTGTAAAAGTCTTACTCACAAATTAGTGGTGCATTTCAGAGCGGGTTATAATACATCACTATTGTTCTCTTGAAATGTATTATTAGCTGCAGTGTACAGAATTGTGATAGCATTTTTAATTGCTGTGTTATACGGTTGTAAACTTGATAGATGATTTTTTTTAGTTTTGAAATCAAGGATTTGTTCTAAAGATATTGATGGCCTAAATAAGAGATCGGCTTCCTAGTGTCACTAGCTTCTAATCGTTTTTTTTCTTTTTTTAATGCAACAAACTTCCTAAGTATTGGCGCTGTAGTTGCTGAAAAAAGCGATTCCTTAATTCCCACGTATTTGAATATGAGCCCACGAGCTAAATCTTCCTCAAAACAGTTGGTTGGCAACTATAAGTAGGATAAACACGAAAAGAGCTAAAATATGCAGCACACGTTCAACCCCTCGAGGCCAGAGTACAACGGCGACGTGTTATCGCAATTCACCTAGCAACTCCAACACCAATGTTGTTGTTGTAACACTGTTATTTATTTAGATTAGGACTAGCAGCATCGACAACTGTCATGGTGCGGTGGAAGGGATAGGGCAGCTAGGAGCAGGATGAGGGGTCCACCGTAGGAAATATTTTTGTGTTGGAAATATTTCATGTCTACGGGAGGGAAACTTTTGAAATATGTTTCCAACACACACACACACACGCAAAAAAGGAGTAACTGGTCACTTCGGCAAACACTTGGTCATTCGCCAGCACGATACTGGTCGTAGTGATCATGGATGCATATCCTGACTCATTATGCCTATCAAGGATGGCAGTTTCTCTGTACGGACACCGTTTACAGAAACAGCAGCTTTTGTCCCAGGCTGAACAATACATAACTCATACATAGATTCACGACCTGAAGACGACCTTAGCGGGGATATTTGTGCACCAAAACGCACATTCTTTCATATACGAATGGAAAGATCGAAAAAATATAAAGCAGTCGGCTCCAAGAATTCACCATGGCCCAGCATTATCCATGGTGACCTCTTTTTTGATGGTAGAAAAACAAAGTTTCGTTATCCCTTTTACTAAAGCCGAATTTCTGGCAATTATTCTGCTCATCAGAAAATTGCGTCCTGAGAAATTTAAAATAATAATTATTACTAATGAGCTTATGCTGTGTACTCATTCAACTCCTAATAAGAGGTCGCACGTACTGATCATATTTTGACACTTTTGCCTTATAGTGTGTCTCAAGTCCGCTTTTTCTGGGTCCCTGTACACAGTAGAATCTTCCACTGAGCTATATAGCTGTAAACTTAATAGGTGATTTTTTTGACATTGACCAGTTAGTAACGCCGATGCGAATGAATCCGCTGCGCTCGCATTGTTGTCACTAAGTGGTCCGGTTTTAAATGTTCTTTCTAAATTTTCTTTCATAACAGGAGCCAGATTAACACACCTTTTATTCCTGAATTGTAATAATTGCAATGAATCATCCCTAATTTTCTCTGATTACATTGGACACCTAAAATACCCGTGGAACACGGGCAAATGTCTTTCATGACAATAACCAGGTAACGTTATCCAGTTTGCATTGTAGAGTTCTCCGCCTAAACTTTTACCTTCATAGACGTTGTTTATCTATAACTAAGCTTTGCTGTTTTTGTAACGAACCAGAAACAATCGCCCATTTATTTTAATCCTGCCGCCGCTTCTCTTCCCTCCGCAGAATGTTTCTATGTACTCCCGACTGGTAAACTGGGTTTAAAACTACCAAGATCAAACACATTGTCCTTTGGTGCCTCTCAATTAGGTGCAAGCCACGGGTCTATTATTATTGCTACTACACACAAGTTCACTGAAGCATCCGGAAGATTACGCTGCTAGGGTACCGACTGTGGTGTACTTTATTCCTTTTCGCCCTTTTATGAATACGTCTTCTCAAAGCCTTTTAATGCTTAGGTTGCGTAATGTATTATTTTTTTTAATGTTTGCATTTTAGGCCTCCTTGTCCTTTGTTGTGCGCGCTTTTCATTATCTCCAGTGTGGTCAGTCCCCGTAGTTGGTATGAACCATGTTCCGATGCAACAACAGCAAGCACGTTGAGGCACTTTGCATTGTTAAGCTAAAAAAAAAAACTGTCTATGAAGGGCTTCGTATTTACCATCAAGAGTTCCTAAATACAAAAAAATAAAAATAAATAAAAATAAATAAAATATAGTCCAGTATCCGTCTATGGTACTTTCGAAAGAGGCTCTATAAAGAAGGGTAAGAAGGGTGACGCACTTTCCAGGGCATTTGGCAATTGCTCAATTTCTGTTTCAGATTTTTCGGGCCCTTAGCGTCGCCTGCAGATTCTCCGGGCTTCCGGAAACATCGGTCACTGCACCCGGCGGACATGAAAAGGAACAACAGGATTTTGACATTCTATTATTTGAAACCACAACTGGGCCGCATGCACCGAGAAAGAGGCGAATAGGAAAGTTTGAATCCCTTTAGGCGGCTTTACGTCGCTGTCTGTCAGCGAATGCCGCCAAAAAGGCTGCTTTAGTCCTTGTGATCTCGTTTATAAACGAGATGCTCTTCTGCAACGGCGAAAACAACGTCGTTGCGCTGGAACATTGAAATGTACTTCGTTCACAAAAGGGAAAAAAAGCTATATTAAACGTGAATCGGAAAGTAAAGATGCCAAAGCTTTACGCCCATATCGATCTACTTAAGCGTACGAAACAACGTTCTCATCCCTGGACAAAAGCCGCCGTGGGCTTGAACACGCCTGTACCGGCTCTTTTGAAGCAAAGCTTAACAAAAGAAATTTTACGTCGAAGTGGGATGCAGACCTGAGGCGCATATGTTATCCACCTACGGTGTAAACATTTGCGTACAAGACTTGTTTTGAGATTTCTGTCCAGTGGTAGCAAGGCAAAAAAAAAAAAGAAAGCCGGCAGAAACCATGTCAAGATGACTGTCGACGAGTGAGGCGTGTACTCTCTCCAGCTTCCGCCTGGACACGGAGCGCCATCTAGCGCTGCCACCGCGAAGTCCGCGCATGACGTTTGTCGGAATATACATTCAGACGTGCGTGTTTACACGCATGTAAATACGTGTGTGAATATGTATTCGGACAATATACAGAGCATTCCTATATACGCACGATCACTTTTCTGAAGGAACTACTATGTTTGGTGGAATGCTAGATGTACTCGCCGCGGCGCCACAGTGGCTACGGTGTTCCACTGCCGAGCTGGTCACGAGTTCGTTCTCTGCCATGATGGCCGCATTTCTATGCGGACGAAATGAGAAAAAAAAACAACGCTCGTTCACTTAGATTTGGGTGTGCTTAAAGAACCCCAGGGGTCTATTAATCCGCAGTCCCCTACTACAGCGGGCCTCATAATCATATCTGTGGGTTTTTTTTTTCAGGTAACACCCAATAACGTAATTTAGTTGTGTTTCCTTTGTCGAAATACCGGCAGCCAATATTTAACTTGTGCATATACTTTGAGCCGCTGACTAAGTCTCTATATAGAAAAGAGGCAACATGTCTGACTGTGGAATACGCCGATATTTAATTACTCTACACTAGAAGAGGTACGATGGGTTATTATACCCTTTTGGAATTTCTTCTGATTCAGTCTGCAGCGCCTTCGAATAAAATTATGCGATTTTAACACATTTATCGTCAGTTCATCATAATTCAAGGCTGAAGAGGATATGACTGCTCGAGGGCTGACTATAAACTTGGCGCAGAGATAAAGTTTGACATGACGCCGTTCTAGCTTGCACTGTTTGTGTGGCGCTAACAAACTGAAAAAAAAGAGAAGAGGATCACTGTCTGATTGCATGCGTGCAGACCTAACGAGATCGTGTCTTATGACTCATGGAAATCTTTGTTTCCTGCCCGGCAACCAATCGTGTGTATGCTATACTCACGAGTTATGCCAAGGTGATCTTACGTCAAGTCCAAAGAGTGCAAAATTTGATATGTGTTTCAACTGACAGTAATATTGCCAATGCTTGGAGGAGGAGGAATAAACTTTATTTAGAGAAATGAGCAGACGGTAAAATCGTCCGAGGTGGGCGGCGTCCCTAGTCCAGGATGCCGTGTGCCTGAGCCGATATCTTGTTTGTTTTAGATTTAAAAGGAATCCCACGGCGGCTTTGGGACGTCAAACCCTACGATTTGATTTGGATGTTCGAGGCAAAAGGTGAAAAAAAAGAGTAACATTTCAGCAGTAATAATAATTAGTATTTTTATTGCATTCATTACGCTGCCTTTAAGCTATAACGTTTTCGTATTCGTTCTACCAAAATGTGAAATTTATGTGTCTAGGACCTATTTGAGATCGAGGCTCTTCTTGAAACTAATAAACAGCGTCAATAAATTGAGGCGACGCCAAACTTGAAGTTAAAATCTGACCCATCAATCAGTTTTGGTGAAATGCTCGAAGAGGTTACGAAGGCGAAGCTAGCGGTTGAGTGAAGACGGCAGGGCCATCTATTTATGAAATCAAGACAGCGTTGCACGCATATGCACGAAGCACAAATGCAACGCGACGTCATCAAAAGCACGCATTTGGTTGTGCGCGAAAAAGGCCACACGAACGAAGCAGGCAACTTCCTCTGAACAAATGTATAGCGTGAAAATGGTGCAAGAAAGAAAAAAAAAGCGTATTTCGACAACTTCAAAGCACGTCTTAGAACTTGCCGAGACCACAGTACCAAGACCAAGTATAACGCGGAGCGGCAAGAACAAAATGTCTGAACGAAACTTCAGAGTGGTTTTTCAGATTGGAAACCGCCGGTTATAGAATATGTTGGAAGCGAGCGCAGTGCCTAGCGAATAACAAGACCGCAAACGGAACTAACGCGCGAGATTCGGAAGAACAGCACTAGGTCGCAGTCTTGAGGTGTAACGAGCAGGCAGCAGTGAATTTGAATGAGAAAGAAAGCGCGCTTTTGAAAGCCAGAGCCTGACGCGCATTCACAATTCTGACTGCTGTTCTAAAAGACGCCCCGCGCGAGAAATTCTTTGTACTCATGCAAACTGAAGCCGTTGTCATGTGCCGAGGAAAGTCACACAGTGATTACAATTCTCGCTTCTACAAAGAGCGACTGTTCTGTTTGGTCTTGGGTGTGTCATTACTTATGGCTGAAATCTGCGATATGCGTTTCTTGGGTGTTTCTTTTGTATCTGCCTTTCAAGACAGATACAAAAAGGGACATTGCTTTTGCCCGAACGCGTCTGGTGGAATTCAGCGTTTTTTTTTAATGTCACTTATTCTATTTCCTGATATCAACGCAATGTACAAAGAAAACATAGGTGACATCAGTTTTGTGACAGAAAAAAGAATTGTGCATACCCGTAGAGTGCGCGCGCATATACTCAATATACGCAACCTTTTCGCGAATTCGTCGGGTGATTTCCTGCCGGAACATTTTTTAGTACGTTTCCTGAAGTGCATGAAAATTATTCGCGTTGTAGAGGCCATTCGCTTCATCTTTCCATACTGAAAGCAGTGCCAGCCTACATAGCCTATCGAGCGGAGCTAATACCTTTTTCGAAGACGTTCGATCATGCCTTGAAACTGGTACAGAGGTCAACACTCATATCTAGAACAACGGAGCGTCGCGCTCGGGACTGCACGAGTGACATCTACAGTTTGAAATAGGCCACATCTGAGCATGCGCGGTGCCAATGACGCGCCTGCCTCGCATTTTCTCTCCTTGTCTATCGCCGCGGCTGCAACTGCTTTGGCCGGCAGAAGCGCTGTCAACGGTGTAGCGCCGCCAAAAAAGAAAAACGCGCGGAAGCGCCCGGCTCCGCGCCTTTATACTGCAGGCTTATTCTCAGTTCGCGGTCGCGTCATACCGCCATTGCGTCGCACATATATCTCGCGCATCGCGCCATGGATTTTGCATAACGCATTGCGTTTATTTCCGTCTGTTAGGAGTGAATTTTACAAACCTACTTTCATCGATTATTGGTCGTCAAGCCGCCAACGTTAATTGCTAATAATTGTAGGTTTCGATCGCACATACAGAAAAATGCTGCATAGATATCCTGAACTTTTGAGATTTATTGAAATCAACACATGTAGTTACCTCAAGAACGCTGTCAAATGTAAGCACAACATACATGAGTAGTAAGCGGAGGCATTTCCTTGTGCGTTTCGTGAGCGAACATTGTCAATAAGAAAAAACTTAAAGCATAGCTTGCACTGGGCGCCGAGAACGATTCGCTGCGTTTTTTGTTTGTTTGTTTGCTTGCTTGTTTGTTTTTGTTCTTGCGCTACACTTTTGACAGCGCTTTTGACGGCCAAAGCAGTTGTTGAAGCCGCGGCGATAAAAAAGGATAAAAATGCAAGGCCGGCGCATCATTGGCGCCGCGCATGCTCAGATGTGGTCTATTTCAAACTGCAGATGTCGCTCGGGCAATCTCGAGCGCGACGTTCCGTCGTTCTAGACATGAGTGTTGACCTCTGTACGTGTCTGGTCTGTTCAGCGTGTCGTCTCATTTCCGTCGTAGTCCAAGCAGCGGGAGTCGGCAGCAACCGAAGAAGTTGGAAAAGCCGCAACGCCATTTGGCCAGTGCGCGGTGCCTCGGTCATTGCGAACAAAGTCTTGGCATCATTGATGCGGGAAAGATCATTTTGACTTCGCTCTTTTTAGGGCAGCACTTCTCGAGAATGGTGAGTTTGTGCCCTTTCCAGCCCTAATCATGTCATATGTCACGCGTTGGAGCTCTTCGTGCCAGCTGAGATTTACATTTTGAGATAGCAGCAACCATTGGGTTCTCAGCAGCAACGTTAGCTTGCGCAATCCTGGAGACCGGACGCTGTGATTTCTGCTCTTTCTGTAACATTACACTTCAAGCTTGTCGGCATTTCGTTCTTAAAGATCGGACTCGGCTTCTTAAAACACTAGGGGATAATGCAATGATCCTCAGCATTAATAATAGCTCACGATAGCAGCCCGAAGCTGAAAAAAAGAAAAAAAGTTGCGGGATGCCTCTAGACCAACGTGCATACCCAGGATCGAAGCGCCGTGGCTTTCATAGCTAAAGCGACGGGGGCCCGAAATCCCAGCTGCTGTTTCTTGCACCGCCTTCTAGCGAACGAAGTTCGCAGCCCGCGGGCCTCAATTAGTTGGGCGCCGCGGGAACATTGCAGGCGTTCCTTTCGTTATGCCCAGCTTCGGGTGGCGTTCCCATTGTGCGGCTTGGGACAAGGCGTGCATCTGCAGCGCTGCGTGCCTTAACACGATTATTGAAATGGGACACCGCCCCCCAAGCCATGGCTTGCCCGCCGCTATACCGAATACGAACGCGCCACGAGAACAGCCATCGCCCCGAGCCACAAATCTTGCCCTGTAGGCCTTTGCTTGGCTTCTGCTTGACGTGAGGGTGCTGGGAAACTCGTCTTCCGTGACGGTTAAACAAAGGCCTCACTATCTTTGCTAATTAAGGCGCCGTTGAGCGGCTTCGTGCATACGCGAGCGTACCCCGGCTTTCTCATTTGCTCGGTTGCGTTCTGGCTGGACTGCGGTTCTTGCTTATGTGAGTGAGCTTTACTTAGAGGCCCGTTCTTTCTTTTTCTTTTTCTCTCACGTGAATGATGAGGGCGCAAGTGATTAGTCTTCCCTATATTGATCTTCCCCGTGTGTTCTTAATTTATTTTCTGGTCATTGACATTACATATGGGCGCCTTGAACCTCTCTGCTTACGACGACAGCGTTGTAGCATAAGGCAGTTAGCTACCTAAAGACATATACTGGGCCCGAATTCACAAGAAAGCTCTTACGCTACAATTGTTCGTAGGAGAATATTCCAGTAGATCCTGGTGCTGGCCATACTATTAGCAAACGCGGCCTTCCAATGGCGTAGAACACTTATGAATAGAACTTTTTGTGAATTCGGCCCCCGATACGCTACAAAGTGAACTATCGCGTCAAAATTTTACTTCCGTTCGCTAGCACGTGCGTCCAATGAATAGATCGCTCGTTGGAATTGGCAGATTTCATTGCCTCATTCAATTCGACCTATGCCACTCAATTAAGGAAAATTGTTTGGTCTTTACAGCAATTGATCTATAGCCACGATTGCAACATCGCATTGAAAAATGGCAACACTAATATTTTGATGCATCGGACTTTAACGATACCAATGTGAACACTAAATGGTATAAAATGGCTTAAACAAAATAAGCACACGACACTGAAATGTACACACAAGCGCAGTTACGGCCTCCTACAAAGCAAAAGTGAAAGGAGCAAAATAAAGACAAGAGACCTGATTCACACATGTGTTGGTGAGATGGCGTGCTTCAGTAAATGTTTACCACGAATGATAAAAATATTCAAATGCTTTAACATGAATCAACCGTAGGCTGATTCCTGATTCACGTGTTGCCCCAAATTCTTATACGGCACGCTCGGTTATTTCTCGGATAAAGTGGTTTGTGTTAACCATATCAATAAAAACAAGTACGCGACCACATCCCCTGCAGTTCATTCCAATATGGTTCCTGAATTCCCGATAAGCGCTTCATTTGCCCGAAGCTTACATTCTCAGAAAACAGAAGGATGAAGCATGCAGCACCGGTTGCGTATGCGATGTATCATGTATCACAATGCACTTGCTTTGAATCAGCACATCACAGTGCCTTGAAACGTGAATGCGCTGTGTTTATATCTACGGTATGAATTGACTGCTGTTAAGCTCAGCGCAGTATCCTGTGGGTCGAATCGACGGTGGCTATTGGTCTGTTAACGAAATCTACTACTTCCAGTTAGACCGCGTGGACTTAAGCATGGAAGGAAAAGAAGCGTGATTATGCTACAGTATCTAGTACAAGCAATTAATCTAGTGCAACAAGATTTCCCTCGCACTGGGACAGCTCTTTACAGACATTATGAAGGCGAGGCAAGGTATCACAGGTATAAACATGACCCCTCTATTAAGCACGCCTGTATGAGGTCTTCCAAAGTCAGGATACGTGCTGATCTTACCAGACTTCCTAGTATACGACTGTTGGATGTACTTACTGAAGTGTCCCAAGCGATTACCAGTGGATCTTTAGCGCACCAATCAGCCCCACATTTCCAGTAAGTATTCTTCGCAACTATCAACAGACGTTTCTTTCTGCCTGACTCATCATCTCGCCTTATCCCACACGTCCACGGGATATTGCGCGACCCCTCCAATAACTGCAACAATATTTCATTTTTAGCACACTGGCGTGAGACGCAATCCTCAGGGGTCCCCCGTCGGTAATACGCCACTAGCTGTGATATGACCCATTCATGGAAATTGTGGAATTATCCTCCTGGCTTTTCGGGCTTAGGTTTAGCTGTACCCGCTTGGGCGTGAAGGTGACGGGATGTTTCCGCGGCCGAGCGCCGGTACGTGGTCTCCGTTACCGGGAAGATTAAGCTGTCATCATCGCATCACGACTATTATGGACCGAGGCATTATACTCGCCTCCACTGAAAACTGCGAACCTTTGGTCTACACTGAAAATTTTGACTATTTGAGCTTATGTCTTCGGAGGCGCTGCCTCAGCCAGGATGCTGCAATGTATTTTTGACAAGTACAGTCTCTCCCATCTCTGTGTCTAGAGCCTTGAATCGATTTGCTCCGAGGCACATAAATTGATATCTGTGCATTGCTTACCGGTTTGAGAGACAATGCTTGCGAACAGTGAGAGCGAATCCAACATTCGGGCTGTGCAGTGTTCGGCTCGGTACTCTGAGCCTTTCCTGTGCAGAGCAGCACTCGAACCCTCTATACAAAAGTGCGGACTTTTACACGCTATTTATGCAAACTAAAGTAAGTGTTCGATGTCACCATACACTTATCATACCCGATTTATCTTTCTTGGTCAGAGACTATTCTTCGTAAAGCCTCCATCAGTAAATACCGCAAAACGCAAAGAATAGAAATTTGCTTTGCATTCCATCAGTAAAATTATCGTAAGACGTGTTTTAATAGGCTTCTCGCTTTCTTTACGCTTCAAATAATACCACTAAGTGGGCAAGGCACTTCAAATGACGAAGGCGTGTAGGGCTGTCCGCCTTGTAAAATTCCGTCACAGCCCAAGACGCCAAAATTTGTGACACCGACGTTTACTTATTTAATACACAAAGTGAACTAGACAATCTGTGTAAAAGAGGCTGTCTAATCGAGCTCCTGGCTTTCGCAACTGTCATTGCAGGAAACTTGTCAAATTGGGAGCGGTCTCTTAAGAGAACCACCCTATACAGACTCCTCCTTTATCCGAATCCTACACAGCGCACTTTCCATCTGCAAAGTGCACTACTTCTCTAACTTCCACGTTCGTTACATGAGAATCGCTGTAGCGACGAGCGTCATTACTGAAACGGTAGACAGAATGCAACTTATCATACTTTTGATCTCTCTGCAGCTTAGGATGCTGTTGCCGCAGGGAAACTACAAAAATTAAGCAAGGCTGCGTAGCGTGATTTTATGTGCGAGTAGCCACAAGGAGGTTGGGTGCTAAGTCAGCAGATACCCGGCCGAATCTCCACCACACCAGCGGGAACCAGCGCGGCCTGATGACAAGCAGGAACCACGGCGTCTGCCGAGGTCTCTCATTGGTCACTTGGGACGTGACGTCACTTCCTTACAGCCTTCTACTTCTCGCTCCATCGAAAATATGCGCTGTTAGTTTGTATGGCCTGTCATACTTCATGGTAGCTCACTTGTTGTGGCGTTCTGCTGCTGAGCACGATGTCGCAGGTTCGAATCCCAGCTGTTCCTACGAAGGCGTGATGCAAGTACGCTCGTGCACTGAGTTTTGGGCTGCGCGTTAAAGAACCTCAAATGACTGAAGTTAATCAAGGGTCTACCGCTGCAGCCTCTCTCACATGGCCTTTGTGTGACTTAGCGACGTTAAACCCAATCTTTCAAAGCATGACCAGCATATGCCACGGGGCACAAGTGTGAAAATAAATTTACTTTATGAGTTTATTATTCTGCGTATTATAATACAAGTCTCGTTCATTTGCCAGCTAGAAATCAAAGTGATTGAGCCATTTACAGTGGTATATAGTTACAAAATAACCCGCAATATTTATATGTGAAGTGGGTGAGAGAATACTTGCTATTCAGGTGCGTTTGGTAGTGGCGTAAATTTATGCGTGCTAACTTACGACAGTAATGAGTGCAAGGCAATTCAGATGGATATTAACGCAGTGTTGTTCGGCGGTACGATGTATTTTGGCGAGGAATGTGTGTGTCCCCCGGTTGCGTTTCAGGGGAACGGGTTTCAGCAGGGCAAAAACGTGAAGCATACTGCCCGGAACTACGTGTAGGTATAGGGTGGGTTGACTTCGCCATGCGCAGGCAGCTTTTACAATTTGTAGAAAATAAATGTGCGTGCTAGTGATGCCATTCCTTTCAGCAGCTAGTTCACTAAGTCAGCCAATGAGCCGAGTCCGCAAAAACGCCTTACATCCAACTCGCACACGCATAAAAAAAAAAAAAAAAAAACGGACTGACTGTATTTAGGAGCGGCATTAAGCAACAGTTTTTATTGTCTTGCATTATTTTGCGGTTCGCCATTGATTGGTATGACGCCAGGCCTTCGTTATTGTCCTTATCGTCCTCTCTCTGCAACCGGTGTTAAGAAATGAGTAGAAGCAAAGGAAAGTTAGTTTCACATTTCAGTAGATTTATGCCTAAAATATTTATAACAATAAATTGGACAAAGTAAATATGTGACTGGAATGATTGCAACTATATAATTCCCTGGCCGTAAGTGAACCCTTGAAGAAACCCTAAACCTGTATGACCAAATACTCACCACTCATTCTTCATTTTACCAGAGTTCTTTAAGAGTTTTTTTTTCTTTTCGTTTTACTAAAGCTGCCATTTGACGACTGCGGAAGCGCCATTAAAAATTATAATGGCGCTGTTACATCAGTAGAGTCGGTGCAGATGACAATGATTAGAAATAGACCGTTCCTAACGAGGTCATTACATGGAAGATAATTGAGCTGGCACTTAATGTAACAGCGATTCAACTCGTCGTTAGTCGGGGCATTTAGCGCCGCGAGGGAACGGCTTTCAAAGTACAGGGATGATTTGAGGCACCCTTCCTATTGTCTAATTACTTTTGCTCAGAAACGCGCGGCGCTAACGCTTATCCGTAGCCAGGGCTGTGCGAAGCCCGTGCTGTTCGCATGCGCGCGCAGGCGTCATTCCGCTTGCTGGTTCTGAGCAGGACTCGGAAACGACGTCTCCTATTGCGATTCCAGGAATTGCGAGCTGGTAATTGCAGGAGAACGCGGACCACAGGCTATACGAGACCGCGGAACTGGCAGTGCGACGTGCTGTGCCTGTTGGGCTAATTTTCGAGGCTAATTTTCTAGGCCAACTCACTTCTCGCTGCCTTCTGCGCACGCCACCGAGTTCTCCAGCCTCACAAAGTCCCGGCCCACGTTACCTGCCTAGCCCTGGCTGTTGGAAAAACTTTCGGTTCGCAGCATCGAGCGAATGCACTCATCTGAGAAGGGAAAGCAGTGACATATTGCGTGTCTGATTTCAGCGCCAGCCGCTTACCGGTCCAGTCTACCAGAGAACCGACATCAGAAACCGCCTAGCAAAGCGGTTCTGTTTTCTGTTTGTATCATATGTCTCAGCTTCAAAGCACAGGTTTTTTGCTTGGTTCATTCTTTTGGCGCGTATCTGCAATTAATCCACCTCTGGTGAAAGTCTGTGCCATGTGTGTAATCGTGGCCGCAAAATATTGCGGTGCACACGAGAGCTACCCAAAATGCATCACTGCGAACTTCTATAACGACTCATATTCGCCATCGAGACCTATGGTTGTAGCGAAGTATCTGACTGTGCCTGCAGCCCTGCCTGTTTCGACCACTGACGCCGAATGTCTGTATAGTGGGTATTGAGCACTCCGTTGAACCAACGTGATGCTCTTGTTACCTAACAAGGGTGTCAAAGTGTGCTCACCACGAGAAACTAGCCTTCCTGAAGCGATTTCCTCTTAACCGTGCATCAACCTATATATATTCCTATATTCCAAGTTGGCTTTCAGCACAGCGTAACCGTTCTGTCAGCACAGGTGCCCCGTATATCGGCTGAAGCAAATTCAACTGTTACGAAAGCTGGCTCTGTTGCAGCACATACCTTCATAAAAAGAAAAATGCTTTACAGGAGCAATTTTGTACACTGAAACAGGTGAAAAATTCGACACGCTTTGCTCACAACCTTTCTTCCAGATTCTTCGGAAACAAGAACCAATACTTTCTTAAATTAAAATTTTCTAGAATCCTTCTATGTGCCTTGGTATAACAATGGTCAAATTACGAAAGAGAGAATTCAGATGCGTATAAACGAAAGACAAAGATTCAGTTTGCTCCTCTGCAAATAAGGTGCTATTGGGGGCGTAGTTATCAGCAGAAATCTGTAGGAGGAAATCAAGCGCTCCACTGATCTTTCCGTGCACATGGTGGGCTTTGGCGAGGCAGTAGGTATACACCTTACACTTTTTGCATAATGCCAAAATAGAGAGAGAGAGAGAGAGAGATTAGATGAGAGTGGCACGCGCGTTAAGAGGAAGATAAACATTCTGTTTGTAACTTTACACTGGGAGAGCGCTAACGGCCCGGGAGCCAAAATGAAAGTAAAGTGACACACCGAAGTGGTTAGTGTAGTAAATTTAGCGGGTCATTATGAAAAGTCACTGATGTTTTTGCGTCTTGGCGATCACTGGCTGTATTGCACCAGCAACTCGGACAACACAAATCTCAGTTAAGTAGTATTCGACGCAAGTTTTGTGAGTGAGGCTTCGAATTTACTGGACAAAACACCCAGCACGAAATCGCTGGGATACTAAGTGTGTTGAGGCTAAGGACCGGAGAATTCAACAATATGGATTACAATTCGCGTTGACAAAAATAAGGAGCCGATTTTAGCCACCCCTTACGCACTATAATTTTTCACGATCTCTAGTCTCCGCAACTAAACCGCTCTAAAACCGAGTCAGAGCAAAAAAAAAAAAAGATATACATGTATATATATATATATATATATATATATATATATATATATATATATTGTAACGCTCCCGCCACATTTGAGCGCATGATAGATAACGTACTTCGTGGACTAAAATGGAAGACCTGCCTCTGTTATCTGGACGATATCGTCATCTTTTCGTCTAACTTCAGTCAACATCTTCATGGATTAGACGAAGTTCTCAAGTGCCTTGCAAATGCTGGTGTCCAGATCAATACAAAAAAATGCAAATTTGCAAGCAGAACGATAAACGTATTAGGCCAGGTCGTTTCAAAAGATGGCATCCAGATAGACCCCGAAAAGATTAGTGCTGTTCTCCAGTTTCCTCGCCCCCAGCAGCAAAAAGATCTACGTAGTTGTGGGCGCACTTTATTCCGCCTACGTGGTGTTGCAAGCCAGTTACACTTTTGTATGCGATGTTCTGAAGTGTTTTCCCCCGTAATATTATTATTGTAATTTTCTGCCTAACAATTATTAAAAAAAGTTGTGCGAACGATATTAGCTGTCTGTTTAACAGAATACTATAAATAATCAAAAAATCGTTACTGTAACCAAGTGACATTTCTGCTAACGTAAGCGTGTAGTATATTAGTTGACACACGTAATAGTCACTTACAGATATGTAGCTCAAACTTCAACGACCACCGTGCTTCCCAACCCGCGTTTTACTCACCAGTATCGGCGATGAGGTTATAATATCTATTATCAATACTTACCTGTGGCTGAACAGAAATATTGGTGCAACGGCGCTCTCAGACAACCCCAAATGGCTGCTCATAAAGCGCGCCTGTGTCTCAGCGTCAGCGATGGTTTTCTGAGGTACTGACGAGGGGCACCTGGAATTTCTCAGGGAAAGTGGATAATCGAGCACGATGAAAAACAGGCCTACATAATAACCGACAGCGCTGAGATCCTTACCAGAGCAAGCTGCCAGCGCGAGATATATCGTAAATACCGAGTCTGACCCTACTAAAGGAAAACGAACTTGATAGAGAGAAAATACATATATTTCTTGTGAAGCTTGGTCCACAACCCTGGTTATATATATATATATATATATATAATATATATATATATATATATATATATATATATATATATATATATATATAGCCGGTGACCATGAAGATGACAATCATGATTATGAAGAAACGCTCGCTTTAGTAGTGCTATCGTGAAATCACACTTCAGCGCCTGATAGCACGTAATTTCACGGCTACGTATTAGCCATGCGAAACCAATAAGGTGAAGGTGTACCTTCCCCGTCAAGATAACCTAGAGCTTTAACTATTTTCTCCTTCTTTCAAGACATCGACTTCATTAAAAACATCTAGCATGTCTGCATCAGCGCCATGCTCTTTGTCTCATATATATATATATATATATATATATATATCATTAATCATATATTATGTAAAAGAGCTGCTTTATGTAGTAGTTTTGTGCAGCTTTGTCAGGTGGGTGACAAAACTTGGAGGACGCTTAAGCTTCGCCTTTAACGGTAGAACGTGATAGCGTCATGGGGACCCGTTCGCATCGCATCGTTCGCATACGGCAAGTAGGTGTCATTCACTGCAACACTGAACGTCGGAAGCCAGCTTACAAAGACCAAGCTTACACCGATCTCTTTGAAGTCGGCTTCACTTTTAAACTGAAATGCATTGCAGGATAGACATATTTTCAGGGGCAATATAAGTGGTCTTATATTAAAATGTGAAGGCCCTAGCACCTTTTTTTATTATTTTATGAATTGTTTGCTATTGCCCCGACGCGTGCAGGTCTGGTAGAAATGCTTGAGTTTCCTCGTAGCAGAATTAGGTTTTCTCGTACATTCAAATTACAATCCGACGGCGAATCCGACGCTAATAGGTAAAGTCGTCCTTTACCATTTTTCTGACGGATTTCACTGTGAGAAATTCAATTTTTGTTCACCAAAACCTTGCACCACGTGGAGGGCCTGCGCGGTCGATGTGGTTGGATGATTTTCTCCTCCACCCGCGATTACACGCAGGTTGCCCACGCCGCCACGCCGGATTTTCTGCGACACGGGGCCCTAAACGCTATCCCGTTAATATTCTGTTTCATGATACTTGCCTCAGCATGCGGATTTCTGCAGAACTGATTTGCCCCAATCATATTTTCTTGCGCTTTTTTTTTATATTGCCTCTCCCGTCCTCCGGCCTTTCTGTCCATCTCATCTCTTTCCTTATGCTGAATAGCATGTTGACGGCTACATACAGGCCAGCAGAATTATTTGTATTTAAGTAACCATCTCTCTCATTCTATAGTAGGGTAAAGTCTTAAGCTGATTTGCCATCCTGATTATGTATATATACCAAGCTATTCTGGCCACATGATCCCAATGTACCCAGAAGATAGCCGGTAAAATTCCGGCCAAGAATTTGGCCACCCGGAAATTATTATTCTTGCCACGCGCCAGCGTCCACTGCTTCTCGCCACGTACCAGCAATCAACGGCCAACTTTCACGAAAAAAAATCTAGACAGACGTTGGCATTGTCGGGACGGCGAGCTCTGTTAGTGCGGCCAGGCGTTGATATTCTGCGGAGCTCCTTCGACCGAAGACGGGGGCCTTTCTGGCTTACAGAGAATCGATTGACTCCTGAGGCGGGAGTGCGTAGAGGACCCCCCCTTAGTGCGGGGGTCGACTACGCCTCCTCAGCGATTCCTTAATGGTGTTCAGACGGCCGCCAATGTGCTGACGACGCGAACACGTGTCGCCGTCGTGTATTGACAGATTTCGAACAGACGCCAGGAAAGCGAGCAAATTGGCAAGCTTGGACTGGGACAAACGATACTTTCTCTCTCACGATTGCGAAAAAAACAAAAACAATATAGTGTGGTTTTTAGAACGATAAGAATAGCGCTGAAAACAAATATGCCTGTCTTTTGTCTTTTTTCTTTTTTTTTTTTTTTTGATGGAGCACAGCAAGAGCTGGTTCCTTTCTAGGCCTCAGCGCCGGGCATCCCTATCGGGGTACAATGCGAAAATGCTCGTGCACTTCGATTTTCGCGTTAGAGAATTCCGGGCAGTCCTATTTATTCCGGAATCACCCGCTATGGTGTCTCTTATGAACCAAGTACTGATTCTCAAAGCTGCAATCAATCAATCAATCAATCAATCAATCAATCAATCAGCCAATGGTTAAATCAATGAATGGTTAAATCACTGAATGGTTGAATGAATCAATCAATCAATCAATTAATTAAGTGTCAATCAGTCAGAAAACAAATCAATCTATCAATCCGATCGATTTATTCAACCCCGTCAGTCAGTCCCCAGAAGGGAAAAGGAACCACAAAAACTTTTTGTCCATGAGTAAACGAGAGCTGTCAACACGGAAGATAAAGACGCGATCATAGGGCTCTTGTAGCCGCCAGCATTTGGCAAAACAGATAAAAGAAGGTTACAAGTTAATCCTGCATTCTCACTTAGGAGACGTGCACATCCTTGCCCGATAGGCCAGGAAACCAGTGACAGCGCTTCCTGTGCGGGCATGGATATCTTAAATACTCCTCTTCCTGTTTTCCGCTCCTCTAGGCTCTTCCATTTGGCTACGCTCTTCAGGAGGCAGTCATCGCCTACCAGCAGCACGCCATATCACACCGCGCAAGGACATGAGATCAGAGACACATTTCTTGCAGTTCGTTCAAAAAGACGAAGTCTAGGGTTTAAAGAAATGAAGATGAGCAAATAAATGGGAGTTCGCAAGCAAAAAGAAATGCAATTAGGAACCTACCTCAGACAAGTTCAAGACATCGGTAGAGTGTAGTTGTTGTTATCGTTGGTGAGCACCGGAACGAAAAAAAAAAAGTGAGCATTTGGCTTTGAGTAGATAAGAACAAGGGGGATCAAGGAAAGTCTCACGTGGAAGGAAGAGGTCGCTATAGGAGATCAAAAAACAAGTGCAGGATATTTTGTCCCATGCGGGACTAAGCCTGCAAAGACCTGCGTAGTGATAACAAAAGACAGGAAGCAGGAGATAAAACTAAAGGATACACGTTTTCACTAAAAATGTGTCTCACTTGTATCCGAAGCATTAGGTCTGAAACGGCAATGCAGCGGCAACTACACAAATTTATAAACCAACATTCTTTTCAAAGCAGTCGGCGAGTCTCCAAAAAGGGAACTAGAAATTCTCTAGTTTTTATCGAAGAAGAAATAATTCTTTCAGATGGCTATTCTGCAACGCACGTATGTTTGCGTAACGAATTAATTGCTGCAAGAAACAAATCTTATGGCGAAAACGAAGATTGCTACCAAAATTTAAAAAAGCGCAAAAAACATGGATAATGACAAGACTGAACACCACAGGCGCCTGTGGTGTTCGAGTACTGTCAGTGTTTTTCTCACGCCCTTCCAATTTTTCTTTACACCTTGTACCCACTTTAGCCCAACAACAAGCCTTGACGATAACGAGAAAACGAGGAACGAGAAGAGGGCATAAACGAAGCAACGTAGCACAGGCCCGTAGTCGCTAGTGTTTTAATAACGCTTCTCTTAGCATTCATGTTATCGCTGCCATGAATGGCGGGCACCTTCTTGATTATGAAGAGTTTAATACGCGTCATCTTCGTTAGGGCATGATATGGCCATTATTTAATGAACATCTCTTAACTATACGACTTCAAGAGGCAGCTTGGCCCATTTTTGTGGCTCCGGTTGGGCACTGTGATGCACTATACAAATAAAGGCTTCGTCACCCTTCGTCATTGATTCGCACGAACTCACCCTTGCCCCCCCCCCCCCCCCCCCTCCCTCCGCCTCTCCTCCGATCGCTATCCGCATTGCGAGACGGCGCATAAGAAATCCTTACAAAAATTTCACTAAGTTCAAGGGTCTTGAGATGAAGCAACCATTTTTTCTCGAGCGTTACAGGTTCGAATCAATGCACATGCAAGATCAAGAAGGTAGTTCGAAACTAGTCATTGACGGGACAAGAGCTACATCCTTATTTATACAGCGTCGTGATGATTTTCGCGAAGACAAAAGACCTGTGCATCGGTCCCGCATACCCTCTTTGTGGACAGATACGCAATGTTATTCTAGAAGAGGTGGACTGCACAGGCTCAGTACTAGATAGAGTTAGTAGTAGAGTTAGCGCCGAAAACAAAAACACGAGGGGGCGATGACGTCGTCTGCACTAGTGACATACGGTGCTTTATTCGTATGGCGCAATGTGTCTCATGTGCGCACAGATAATGGCGTCGGATAGCTATAGAGCTTGCGAGAGGACTTGCTTCAGTGGGGAAACCTGTGGTCGACAAATGCTTGGTGGGGGAGGGGAAAGGGAGCACGAAGTGAGAATTTTTTCGCGAGTATTTTTGACCATAACGCGCCAAACAGAATCAACATTGTGAAGAAAAAGTAACCGTTTCTATTTTGCGTGTATCGTCAGTCGCGTTGTATGTGTGAGTGCTGATATCAGTTCGCACTTATCTCCGAACTCGTCCCCTGATTTCTCGCATACGAGCACAATGACGGTAACGGTAACCATTTGATTACTGATCGAATGCCGCAAAAGCCATTCCGTGTCTTTTATTCTGACGTCCGTGTCTTATTTTTCGTGCGTAAGACCATTTCTAGCCATTTCTGGTTACTTTTATTTTTAGATCAGACAACGCAAAATTCATGATACAGACGTGACTCGCATTTCAGAAAGACGAAATATTCTCGCGTCTCTCTCGTCCCTTAGAGGCACATTAGGTGCTAGCAGATTAACTATCTTTAACATCTGCACTCACCGCTGTGTTTAAAAAAATGGATGAATGACCGGCGTCAGTTACAAAAGATAACTTTTCAACATGGTTAATCATCCTATCCGAAGAAGACCATGACAGCATTATTAAGCTTTTTTTCATTTCGCATCCACCAGTGTGTGCGAACGCTTATACTTCCTAATTGGTTCTGTTTTCATTTCTCTGTCCTTCTGGATAGTGGGAAGGAAGGACAGAGAAATGAAAACAGAACCAATTAGGAAGTATCTAGCCTCACTGCCAGAAGACCGACCACGTGCCTCTTTTTGTCAGACAATACTGCCTTATCGTATATACCTTCCATCAGGTTACACAGCTGCAACGAGAGTTTTGTTTCCGCCGTGGTGCTTGGCTCAGCCACAAGTTCGACTGACAGTGCCTGGAATTCGAACGAAAGCCGAACTCTCATCACCAGCTCTCAAGCAACTTTCGCTGATCATGCTCTACGAAAAATACAGTGATCATACCCATCTATACACTGATGGTTCAACCACCATGGACGGTTCTGCAGGATCAGTGTTTTTTCCTGAGAAAGTCTCCACCATGAAATTCAAGACATCACACCAGACGACATCGACAGCCGCGGAGCTTGCTGCTCTTCGTAGCGCACTTCGCATAATTTGTGAGGAACCACCTAACAAATGGAGTGTTTTCAGTGACTCCAAGGCAGCACTACATTGCTTGCTTTCCGCCTTACACCGTGGACTCTACGAACAACTAGTCCTCGAAATCCGAGAGCTCCTTCATTGCCTCGTCGAGCAAGGACACGACAGTCACCTTTCAGTGGCTCCCTAGCCATTGTGGCGTAATGGGCAACGAATATGCTGATGAAGCTGCTCGATCTGCTCATGAAGACGGCGCACAGGAACCAATCCCGCTGTCACGAACCGATGCAGCAGCGAAACTTCGAGTGCTTGCAAACGATGCCACACAATCGTTGTGGAACACACCTAGTTTGCAACACACACGTCTGCATCGACTGGACCCCTGTCTTCGACTTCGACCTCCACCTGGACTATCCCGACCCGAAACAACAGTACTTTGCCGATTGTGGCTTGGTGTCGCATTTACAAAGTCGTTTGCTTTCCGCATTGGATGGGAGGATAGTGCTGCGTGTGACCACTGCGGCGACGAGGAGACAATCGAGCACGTACTTTGTCACTGTCCCCAATACAGCGCACATAGGCAAGTCATTCGCGACCGCGCTGGCACGTCTTGACGACCGGCCGCTTTCGGAGCAGACAGTCCTGGAACGCCG